>NC_065511.1:1958185-1958378 GCF_006386435.1 Epinephelus moara
ACGCACAAATCCGGGATTCATCAATATTTTCTTACCCGAATTTGTTCTTACTCTGCGAACAAATTTAGAACTGCCTCAGACCATGCATACGCGCAAATGAGGAAGGCCGAACTGACTTAGAAAATGCAAACATACCTTTTAAGTACATGTAGAGTCTATAAAACCACATTCATGAAAAAGAGATTTAATTAAC
>NC_065511.1:1961815-1969941 GCF_006386435.1 Epinephelus moara
TGTCGCCCGCTCTGGCCCCAGGGATACATTTGACTATGGCCGCTGGTGTTGCTAACTTCACATTCCTCAGAATAGAGCTGCCAATAACCAGAGTTTTATCCCCAGCGGGTGTGTCGCTGAGTGGGGAAAAGTGGTTGGAAACGTGAACAGGCTGGTGGTGAACCGTGGGCTTCGGCTTGGAGCTACGCCTCTCGCGAACGGTTACCCAACCTCCCGGCTGAACGGGTGTTACCGGAGGACCGCTAGCGGAGGCTATGCTATGTGGCTCCACACCGGCTACAGGGGACTGGCTAACTACCGCAGCTACTGAATGATTTTCCATGGTGCGGAGCTGCGCTTCTAATTCACTAAGCCTCGCCTCCAACGCAGCAAATAAGCTACACTTATTATAATTACCACTGTCACTAAAGGAGGCAGAGGCATAACTAAACATTTGGCAAGAAAGAGCAGAGGGAGAAGCCATCACTAACTGTAAAGCTAATGTAGCTACCAAGGCTAGTAACGTGCAAACAACAGCTAAGAGATTAGCAGGGAAGTCGTAAAAAGGAGGAGAGCTATGAGTGCTTCAACAGAACTAGTGTGGGTTAAGACTTGAAGTAGATGTTAAAGCAGCTGAAGTGAGAAAGCATAAAGCAGGCTAGTAGAATTCACTAGAGCAGTACAGAGACGCTGTCACAGAAACACCGGAAATGACACAACTTGCTTACCGCAATACATCAGCACGTCAGAGTAACAGTCTAAGTCTAACAGTCTAAGTCTAAGTCTAGACTCGCCACCCCCTACTGCTCCACCAGTTCTTGATCCCTGTCATCCTGCCCTTCAAGTGTAGCTCCACAGTTATACAATGAACCCAAAACCAAAATTGCTGGTAGTTATAGTAATCACATAACTTTTAGGAGAGGATCTTGCTTGTATCCCGAGTAAGATAATAGTAAAGATTTTTTTTATTTTTTTTTTGTCCTTTAAATAGATTTAAGATGAACTATTCATTTCCTTCCTGAGTGATCCTGTCTTTGTAACCCAGTTTGGAAATTTCCAACTCAGCATAAAATGTGTAATAATATGCTTATCAAATAACACCCTATCAAAACAGAATAGACAGGTAGTAATAACTGTCAAACACTTCTCGATATAAGCAAAGCCCCCTACACAATTTGGCTCACCAGTAAAGGTCAGTCAGTAAACATAACTTCAAGCCCTTGAACTGGATAGGCCACAACATTTTACAGTGAATAACATTATTAACAGTAATTGTGCAATTTAACCTTACATATAAACGATAAACCTCTGTAAAAACTGCATTCTATGGTCACCTGTATGAGGTTCATGTTAGATTCCTCATTCTCAGTTTTTCTCTCGAGGTCCGTAATGCAAAATCCTCCTCAGTCTTAAACTGAAGGTCTGGAGAGGTGCTCGGCATACTGACAGGCTTCCTCTAGATCCATGAAGAACATCTCTGACTCGTCTTAAGACACTCTTACCTTCACGGGATACAGTAATCCAAATCTGACCAAAGGTTTGTCGCGTAGCATCCTTCTAACTGGGGTGAATGTGGCTCGGCGTCTAACCACTTCAGGTGGGAGATCCCTGAAAATCTGGATCAGCTGGCTAAGATATATTAGATCTTTGATGGACATCGCTTTCTGTATTATGTCTTCATAAGCATGACAGTAATGTATCCTTGCAATGAGATGTCTAGGGGGCTCATTGTCACCAGGTCGTCTCTGCAGGGCTCTATGGGCTCAGTCTATTTCTGGTGCTTTTTCAAGGTGTAATACCTTCTTTAACATGTGAGCCATTAAGTCCCTTGTTTTCTGGCCATCTTCTCTCCCCTCTTTGATTCCGACTACTCTCAAGTTCTGTCGTATCGATCAGCCTTCCAGGTCCAGACATTTTTCTGAGAGAGTTTTAACTTGCCCAGAAAGTTTCTTCACCTTGTCTTCCAAATCCTGTAGCGTATCCAAAGTGCCGTTAGCCGAATCTGCTAGCTCTTTCAAAGTTTGGTTTTGTGTATCAATTTGGGCCCTTAGTGTTGCTATCGCTGCGTCATTTTCGGCAATCTATCCTCTCAATGTGGTGGTAACCTCCGAAATCTCAGCCAAGATTTTGTTGTGAATCTCTGACTTTACGAGCATCAGCTCTGAGTGTAGCGACGCTATAGCCTCCAGCACGTCCCTGTTGTCGGCTCTCTGGGCGACCTCGCCCACACTTGTGTCTGTGGTTGAGCTGGAGGCGTCGATCAGGCCTGCTTCATTGTTCACGTCCAACTTTGTAGTGACCTTTTTCGGCATTTTCCACGGAATTCCTCTTCAAATTGAGAGAATTACGTATACCACCAGAACTCTTCTTCAATTAAAGCATGTATGGTTTTGACAAAATGAAGTTTTAAACTAAAAATCTGGAGGAGCTACTGGTGAGTGCATCCTACTCGCGGGGGGGGCATTTTAGCTAGGGATGCACCAAATATTCGGTAACCGAATATATTCGGCCGAATATTGAAAAAAACCCAACACATTCGGTATTCGGTGGAATAAGTGAATAGCAAGGCCGAATAATAGCGGCGTGTTTTGATAACGCAATCAAACAGCGTGCGGTGACGGACGGAGTAAAATGTCGGCAGTGTGGCGATATTTTACTCCGTCCGTCACTGCACTCGCATTTGCGACTAAAAATAGTTTTGTTCAAGCAAAATAAATCATTCAGCACGCTGTGTGAGTACAGATTTCAACCATAAATCATTCAGCACGCTGTGTGAGTACAGATTTCAACCAGCAGCAGAAACGAAAGGCGAATCCCTCCGGTTGTGGGTTGAACCGGGGTCACAGACACAGACAGGAATGTATTCCTGTCAAGTATGGTGGCCATAGGCTTACCGGCGATGGAGAAGTCCGGCTCCAATAATGTCCTCTTCTTGGCGTCATGACTGCCCAAAAGTACCTGGACAGCCGAGCCGTGGCAGCACACAGGTATGTGACGTGTCAGAGGAGAAACGAGCCGTTCACATTTCTCTCTTTGTAGCAGGTAACGGTCCACAAACCTCACCGCACTTTAGGGACTGTTCTTTACTTATGAAGGGACTGTTATTTACTTGTCAGAGGAGGATGGTGGCTGGTTGATTTTTATTTTATTTATTTATTTTATTTTGAGCCCCGCTATGTTAATCACTTATTGATGCTGTTTTTGAAGTATGAATAAGTCAATAAGTAATTTATTCCATTGAAATATCATTGATGTATTATAGAGAAGTGATTTATCTTTTTATAAATGACGAAAGGCACATCTGCCTCATTTTCGCTGTGGTATCGTGATACTACTCAGAACCATGATATTTTCACTGGTATCGTACCGTGGGTCCCAGTTTTGGTACCGTGACAACACTAATCTGGAGGGTGTTCATCTGCAAAAACTAATGAAAAACTAAACAATGGTATTCGGTATTCGGTACTCGGTATTCGGCCAAGCGTTTAATTTCATTCGGCTTTGGCTTCGGCCACAAATTTTCATTTCGGTGCATCCCTAATTTTAGCCTTTAATTGATAGGACAGACAAGCGTCAAGGGGGGAGAGAGAGAGGGAGGGAGTGACATGCAGCAAGGGGCCACAGGCTGGAGTCGAACGCGGGCCGTTGCGGCAACAGCCTTGTACATGGGATGCCTGCTCTATCCACTTAGCCACCGACGCCCCATCCTTACATTCTTAAGTGCCTTGGTAAAAGACACTTTAATTGAGTTTTATTCAAGCCCTGGTGCCACAAAGTCTACTCCCAATTAAGCCTGGGCAACAGTGCAGTACCATAGCAGATATTGTTAGCAACCTGAATATGAGCAGAAAAAAAAACACAGTGACTCTGAACATATAATAATTACTGCAGTTATACTGTAAAACAGACTATATTGCACAGAAACATTGCATTCTCTTGCAGTGCAATTAAATGAATGCTCAATAGGCAAGGAATCTAGCACAATAGTCAGCTACTGAAGCTAACATTTAGAATTAGAAACACTTATATCCGTTGATGAATTTAAGGACATCATGAACAATGTAGTGATAAGGAAATGCGCTTGTTTTTCTTGAGAGGCCACTATGTTTGAATAGTTGTTGTTTTACTGGTTAAATAATGGTTAAATTAATAAAATAAAAATAAAAACATTAAAAAAAAAAAAAAAAAAAAAAAACGGGAAAAAAACCCATGTAGTTTTCCCATCCCCACCACAGGTCAGAATTACATTTTTGGTGTAGGCACACTGTGATATCCACAAATTTAGTCCAACAAAGGAAAACACACTGTAAGAAGTGCCACCATTGTGAGTCAATATCCTTCCTTTTTGGGGGCCACCATCATCTAAGCCAAGCCTAAGTGTAACTCTGTGGTTACACTTCCATAACACTAGTCAGCGGCGTCATTCTGTGAAGTGCTGTAAAGTTAAGTTGATTAAAAACACACTCAAAACACACAAGTACACACTATAACTCGCAGGATTCACAGACAAAGCACTTGTCTTTCTTTTGAACACATTTTCTCCCACAAACACAACATGCTAATGCTTTTAGCACAAGCCTATGGCATTTTACATTGTATAAATTAGCCTAGCGGCTAGCAGACATTTCTTCGACTCCTATGAAGCCAGGGACAATGGCAACATTTTACAAAATTCGGCTTCATCACAACTCACAAGGAAATATGCCATGCTAATGTTATTTGGTCAATCCTTTAGCATTTTACATTGTATAAATTAGCCTAGCAATGAGCAGAGATTTCCTCTACTCCTATGAAGCCAGGATAAATCACACAAAAGATTTAAAATGCTATTTTGTGGGGGCTTTATTTTCTTCACAATTTAATGTTTCTTACCTGTGAAATTATAATAAATAAAAGCTTTTGTTTCCAATTCGGGAAATGGTTTCAGCTTACAAAAAAAGACAGGAGGTCTGCGTCGCTGCGACCTGTAGTTACATTTCTAGGGAGGTGCACATCAGGCTAAGGCATAGGGTTACCTCAATGCAGAGCCTACGCCGTAGGTACTGTATCCATTCAACACAGAGGTACACATTTGGCTTTAATAGTCCAGGTAGAGCTAGCTACTGACAGAGCATGAGCATGTTACTTTAACCAGTTTAACCACACCAAGGGATGGCCTTTTCAACACTGACCCTGGGTGTATAAATCCTGCAGCGTGGGGTGTGAGGATCCAGTGAGTGTGATGTAATGGTTTTTAATCCTTGCGTGCCTCCAGAGTCCCATTGTTATAACTGAGACACCTCCTTTGCCATCCTTTGTTTGTATTCCTGTATAAGAAGGATGGTGACAGGAAGTGGCTTTCTGAATGCTGAGAGAGAGTTAGGGTCTGTCCAGTGGAGTAGCGGTAGTTGATGAGTTGTGTGTAGTACTAGTACTAGTAGGTTACCAAGGAGGAAGTGGGTATACTGTCCTATACATTCCAATGGCTTTTTGGTTGATAGGTGGGTATACTGTAAACAGCCAGAAAAAGAGATGGGTATACCCTGTATAACTGCGTATACCCTCCACTACACCACAGGGCCTGTCCAGTATCTAGTTATTAATATCTATGGTCCTGATACATGCATGTCGAAGTATCCTTGAGCAAGATACTGTTATAGGCATATGTTAATACTTGTTATTGGAGGACGCCTAGTGGCATCTCAAGATAGTGCAGGTTCTGTGCAAGGGGACTTATGCACATGTGCGGGTTGGCCTTTGTTTTTTAACGGAAATAAAGTTCATGCTGGAACATGGTGTCAGAAGCGGTCTAGCTCCGCTAAAGAAAACCACCCCATGGCGAGTAATGTTCCTGCACCCGAAGGCATGCAAATGTCCGGGGATTTAGCAAAAAACTGGGAAGTTTTTAGGGCAGAGTTCGAGGACTTTCTGCTGGCAACAGGTCTGAGCGAGAAGTCGGAGGAAATTCGGGCAGCGGCACGGGTAACGAGTGCCGGCACATCTACACACACAGTCTCATATTAATGGAGGATCAAAAGAAGGACCCGAAGGCTATATTGCATGCACTGGGGACGTATTTCAAGCCGGTGAAGAATGTGATTTATGAAAGATACATGTTTGGATGTTGTACACAAGAGACTGATGAACCGATCAACAGTTTTCTGATGAGGCTGAGAGAAAGAGCGTCATCATATGAGTACCGAGAGCTTAAGGACGAGCTGATACAGTTCAGGCTTGTGCTCGGTGTTGCTAGTGAGGACACCAGACGGCGCTTGCAGCGCAAACGGGAACTGACGCTACAGGCACCAGTCGAAATCAGCCGGCTTGCAGAACTGACTGAGAAACGCATAAGGATTATTGAAGGCCCACAAGTACAGACGGACAGCGTGCATGCTGTGCACAGACAAGGTGAGCGACGGAAAATGTATGGAAAAATGGCAGGGAGAGACCCGCCAGGGAGCTGTAAATATTGTGGAAACAACCACAAGAGAGGCAGAGAACTATGTCCAGCCTATGGCAAGATATGCAGAGTGTGTGGCATTTCAAACCACTTTGCCAAAGTATGCCAAGCCAGTAATAAGTCGGACAAAATAAAAAAAGTGCATGTGATTGAAGATGCTGAGCAAGGAGAAGGGGACTCAGATACTGACGAAAGACTAGCCACTGAATGCATTAACACTGTGGAATACCCAAGGCGAAAGCGAAAGTGGTTTGCACACCTGATTTTGAATGAGAAAAGACAGGCATACCAGCTAGATTCAGGTGCCACCTGCAACGTAATGAGCCGCAGGACAAAAGAGAGGCTTTCACCAGGAACTGCATTACTCCCAAGCGCATCCAGGATTAAACTGTACTCTGGACAATGGATGTGGTCACTTGGGACTTTCCACACAGACTGTATCATTCGGGGAGAGAAGCACAACCTCATATTTGAAATTGTGGAATCCAAGCAAGAGCCTCTGCTGTCAGGGGACACATGTGAACGTCTGGGCCTTATGAGCATCACAATCCCAGATGAGCTGCAAAAAGCAGAAGCAAGCCAGCCCACACCGCTCACAAAGGAACAGCTGTTACAAAGATACCAGGACGTCTTCAAGGACCCCATTGAGTCAGTCCCAGGTGAGGTGCACTTTGAACTGGGCCCCAGTGTAACACCTGTACAGTGTGCGCCACGCAACGTTCCAGTAGCCTTCCGGCTTTCTTACAGTGCAGACGCTCTGCTGCTTGCGCTCCGCTTTGCTTACATTCTTTTGTGGATATACTTGTTTTTTTTCTGCTAAAAGCTACAGAAAGTAGATCCTGGATACTTATAAAGCATTGGGACTTTAATTTGTGAAAGATACAGAGGACTACTGCCATATTTTCAGCACTTTTTCACCACTTTAGTACTGTGTGAGCAGGGCTGAGGCACAGTGCAAGCCTTTTGCTGTGTCTGTGACTGGAAACCTGTGATTAGGACAAGGACAAGATGGCAAAATCTGTGAGCTGCACAGAGTGTGAGCGACTAACTGAGACAATAAGGCAGCTTCAAATGAAGAATGAAACGCTACAGCAAATTCGTGAGAGTGAGCAATTTATTGACTCTGTGGCAGCTAACATACAAGGAGCTGATGGACAGACTGGTGTATATGGAAATACAACAAATGTAGAGCATACCATCGCTGACTTAGCTGACACAATCCCATGGATATGTCCTAACACCACTGGATCAGCTGCAGAGGCTCCCAAACTGGCCTTTCCTAACAACCCTTCCTACTGGCACAGGACTGGTGCTCGACCAAAAGCATCAACTCCAGCCAGGAGTGGTCTGATGTCACTAGACGCAAAGGCAAATCCAGCAGGAAATCAGTCAAGAGAGCCCCAACGCTCACCCCTCCACTTGAACTCTCGCTACACAACAGGTATGATGCACTGGCTCCAAATGAAATATGTGACAATACCAACTACACTGAACCCAGGCAGGCCAAGGCTATCCAAAATGCAAGCAATAGCCCCAAAACCACTGCTAGACCCAGGGCCAGAAAATCGCTTTCAGCGTGATGGGATTCATCCGAACATCACTGGATGCAGACTACTCGGGGCCAACCTACGTCGTGCTCTTGGAAGGCCATACCAAAACAAGAATGGACAGATAAGAGCCAAGGACAAGTACGTGGCACAGAGACAGA
>NC_065511.1:1973163-1998426 GCF_006386435.1 Epinephelus moara
TTTTGTTTTTAATGATCTATTGTTCCTTTAATGTTTTATCTTAACGTATTTCCCTTGTAAAGCACATTGAATTGCCTTGTGTATGAATGGTGCTATATAAATAAAATTGCCTTGCCTTGCCTTGCCTTAAGAAAGAGTTGGACAGACATATTAGAGACGGCAACATCACATCGGTGACTGAGCCAACAGCATGGATTAGTAACATGGTGACCATCGCAAAACCAGAAAAAGTCAGACTTTGTATCGATCCAAAGCCTCTGAACCAAGCACTGCTGAGGTCTCACTACCATATGCCGACGCTGGAGGACGTATTGTATGAGCTGCCCAAAGCTTGCATTTTTACACTAGTGGATGCTCGCAATGCCTTCCTACAATGCAAGCTTGACGACGCCAGCAGCCGTCTGCCAACCTTCTGGACACCGTGGGGCCGAATGAGGTGGCTAAAGCTCCCATTTGGAGTCTCAGTTGCACCTGAAATCTACCAGCGCAAACAGCACAAACTGCTATCGGGTCTGGCTGGCATCGAACCAATAGCGGATGACATTCTGGTGGTCGGCTGCGGTGATACAGATGCAGAAGCCGAGAACGACCATGACAACAACTTACAGGCCCTCACGGGACGCTGCAGGGCTGTGAAGCTCAGGCTGAGTGAGCGCAAGCTGCAGTTTAAGCTCAAGGCTGTGCACTTCCATGGTCATATACTGTCCTCAGACGGCCTGAAAATCGACCCTGAGAAAACACGGGCTGTGTTGGAAATGCCTACACCCGTGGATGGGAAAGCTGTGCAATGCTTCATCGGGTTCGTAACGTATCTTGCTAGATTCCTGCCAAAGCTTTCTGAGACCTGTGATCCACTCCGCAGGCTCCTGGACAAGGACACTCAATGGCACTGGTTGCCCAAACATGAGGATGCAGTGCAAGAAATAAAGCAGATTGTCTCCAGCACACCTGTTCTCAAATATTATGATGTCACCAAGCCTGTTACAATCCAGAGCGACGCTAGTATGACCGGACTGGGGTGCTGCTTGTCACAAGGGGGACAGCCCGTGGCTTTTGCTTCAAGAGCACTGACGCAAACAGAGCAAACTACGCTCAAATAGAGAAGGAGTGTTTGAGCATAGTTTTCGCCTGCCAGAGATTCCACCAGTACTTATATGGCAGGGAGACAGTCACTGCAGAAACAGACCACAAGCCATTAATAACTATCTTCAAGAGACCGCTCCTGAAAGCACCAATCGTCTCCAAAGCTGTTGCTGCAGCTGCAAAACTACAATCTCAACATTGTGTACAAGCCAGGGCCCGAGATGTATGTCAGTGACACTTGGAGCAGGGCAACTCCATCTGGCCGCGGGTCGGACACCCCACATGCACTACATGCTGCGTACATCATGGACAGCAACCAGGATGTGTACGCACAGCTTGACCAAGCGCAGCATCTGAACGTTACAGCCTTCAGATTCCAATAAATTACACAGCACACTGAAACGGATGATGCACTTCAGGAACTGAAGTCTGTTATCATCGAGTGGGGAGGCATGTTACAGACGAGCCAGGGATACGCTTTTCTGGCCAAGCATGAAAGCAGAGATAAAAGACTTTGTGGCGAACTGTTCTGCGAGTAATGAATATGCACAAGCCCAACAGAAGGAATCCATGATGTCACATGATATACCAGTACGTCCCTGGCAGACAGTGAGCATGGATGTTTATTCTTATGCCGGCAAGGACATCCTTGTGGACCACTACTCAGACTTTTGGGAAATCGACCAGCTGCCAGATCTGTCTGTGGGCACGCTCATCACACACTGCAAGGCCCAGTTTGCTCGATATGGACAGCCAAAGTGATCACTGACAACGACTCGTAGTTTGCTTGTGAACAGTTCAGGAGGTTTGCAGTCAGCTGGGGATTCAGCCATATCACATCCTCACCCCGACACCCCAAATCGAATGGTAAGGCGGATGCAGCTGTTAAGATAGTCAAATCACTCTGCAAGTGGACGAAACTTGATGGCACAGATGCGTGGTTGTCCATCCTCCACTGGCGCATACACCAACAGAGGGGTTGGACAGTAGCCTCGCACAACGCTTAATGTCACACAGGCTCAAAACTTCACTGCCAGTCACTGACAATTTGCTTCTGCCACACATGGTGGACGGAGTTGCAGAAAAGTTGCGATGGAAACGGCGGATTGCAAAGTCAGCCCATGACACCTCCGCCAGAGAACTCCCTGAGCTAAATGTTGGAACTCGGATAAGAATGAAGCCCCTTCCAGGAGACCGCACCGGACGGTGGCGGCTCGGCCAATGTCTTCAGAAGGTGGCTCCCCGATCATACATGGTGGATGTCGACGGCACACTTTACAGACGCAACCGTGTGGATCTGCGTGTTGCAGAGCGTTCAGCCCAAACACAGCAGGTGGGAATGCCAGAGCAGAGCAATCCTGATCAGGGACATGTTACTGGAGAGACAGTGTCAGCTGAGACAGGGACTGTCTCATGTCAGAGCGAAGCAGGACAGGGGTAATCTCCTCAAACTCCAGCTGCACGGATGCAGCGTCAGCATTCTACACCGGGAAGATCTGTGAACAAAGACTGAACTTGTAACTCCCCCCCCCCCTTTCCACACACACACACACACACACACACACACACACGCACACACAATTCCTCACCTATCCTCGGCTTAATACCACTGGACTGTTATGCACCAGGACTGTTCACTCATAGCCCAGGACTGTTCATTGAGTTGCGTGCATTAAGGGCACATATGTCAAAAAAAAAAAAAAAGGCATATATGTGTTTGGAATGCAATGTTGTGAAACTGCTATAGATGTACATGCAGACTTGAAGGAAGTTAAAAGGGGACAGCCCACAAGTTATTAGGTCAGTCCAGAGGTTTAAGGTCTGCCCACAAATTAATATGTTAATGTTTGTTTGATCACAACAGCTAAAGGGAAGGAGATGTTATAGGCATATGTTAATGCTTGTTATTGGAGGACGCCTAGTGGCGTCTCATGATAGTGCAGGTTCTGTGTAAGGGGACTGATGCGCATGTGCGGGTTGGCCTTTGTTTTTATCGGAAATAAAGTTCATGCTGAAACAGATACTGAACCCCAAATTGCCCCCAATGTCTGTGAGTGTGTGAGTGTGTTAAAAGCTGAGTAGCAGGAGGCACCCTGTATGGTAGCCTCGGCCACCAGTGCATGAATGTGTGTGTCAATGGGTGAATGTGACTCGTAGTGTAAAAAGTGCTTTGAGTGGTCGGATGACTAGAAAGGTGCTATGTAAGTGCAGTCCATTTACCATTTACCCTTGTGGTCTTGAACGCTTAATTGCGCATTCATGCAGCACCAGGTAGTAGGCAAGTGTCTTCAAAGTTTGAAAAATGAAAAAAATACACAGTATACTTAACTTACACCTGATGCACACTTTTTCCTAAACCCTGGGAGTGATACTCGAAGCAAAGGGTTTCCCACAAATAAACACCAGTCAAGTTGTTGGCGATAGTACATTTTTATGCTGGTTTCAGGACTGACATTAATCAGCAAACATAAAGAAGTTTAAGATTGTAGTATGTTGGTTGTTCTCACTGTAGGGGCTAAGGGCTCATTTATTTTCAACATTAGATACGGAGACAGAGACAAACAGGCCCCTCTGTTCGTACTCTGCATTCATTTCATCTGTATTTGTGCATGTTTTCTGAAAGCTTACAGATACAGACAAAGTGAAGAAGTACCGCTGGACATCATGGAGGCCATGTAACGTAGTTCAAGCAACATACATTGGTAGGAGATAACGAAGAAATTAAAGTAATGGCAGAACAGAACTAATTGGTAATATATAATAATACATATTAATATATGGTGAAATTAATGAAAATAATTCTCTGTCCACAGGTCAGGATGTATAATGGCTGCAAAGACTGCAACAGTCTACAACATTGCCTCCATTTACGACCTCCTCCACTGTCCCCTTGTTTGTTGTTGTGGGATTTTTTTTTTCTGTAACCTCTAGTGCCATCTATTGGCTGTATGTATGCTATCATAAAGGATGCATACAAGTATGAGGCAGTGACGTTTACAATGTTTGAAATGGAAATGTCTATTTTTGTATGTAAAGGGAGTATAAATGAACCTTAAACCTAAGCTTAAAGCCACCGAGGGGCTGCAGAGACAGGCTAATAATGGATGCACTGGCCACAGCGCTGCTTAGTAGTGTCTAATGGAAATAAGAGAGTCGAACTTTGGTTTCACACCTTTTATAGTATATTTATTGCTCATTGTTATGGTCTTCATTGTGTTGCATGCAAGAATCCATAATCACAGTCCATAAAACTGCATATATCCAAACATTTAATAAATACAAAAAACACGTTCATTAGCATGGCATGGCAGTCAAAGAACTGTTTGTGGTCCTCCGTCCAGTAACACCTTTCCCCTGAATTAAGGTAATACCTTTACATGGTAAATAACACCAAACACAAAGTTGCCATCTACTGGACCAATTTGGTGCCTTCATACAAAGATCTAGAAATAGCTCCTACACATACACTAATGTTGTGGCAGCACCTCTACAGATCGTTAACATGTAATATGTGTTCGTTATGATGGGACTGATAAGAATCATACTGCATATCTGAGACACTCAAGAAAAGTATTACACATCATATCCTTTTATCAAAGATTTGAGAAATATCCTCCGGTAAACATTTTACAAGACACCATTTAGAGGTAATCACATCATGTATCTTTTCTGTATAGTAGTTCCATGTGCTTCTAAATAACTCAGTTTAACAGGTTTATTACCGTAAAACTTGGTGTATAAGTCGCACTTTTTTTCCCTTTTTTTTCATCTAAAAAGTTGGGTGCGGGTTATAGACCGGTGCGACCTACAGACCAAGGTAAATGCTGACATAGGTAATTTGACCCACAAGATGGCGCTATGTAGTAATTTAAACTCATTCGTTTTTGGGATTTGAGTAAGCATGTATAGTTACAGCCCACACTGTAATAAGGTACTGCAATGCTGTCTTCTTAAAAAAGAAAAAAGAAGTTTAACGTTAATTTAAACTTATTTTTATGGATCAGATGTTGTTATACCGTAATTTTATTTCCTGAAGAGGTTGTTTGGAAAATTGCAATCTGAAAAGTAACCAAAGCTGCTTATTGTGTTTTGAATGTGTTTCAAATTAAAAATAAAGGGAAACAGTGTAGGAATAACTTGTATAACGTTTTTATTAACAAATAGTAATATAAAACCTTGTTTTCCCTGTTTGAGACCTTAAAAAATAGACTGCGACTTATATGCCAGTGCGACTTATATTCTGAGTTTTACGGTAATTGTATGACTCCTATCTGGTTTTGTAAAGTGTCCTTGGGTGACTTGAAAGCACTTATAAATAAAATGTGTTATTGTAACTGCAATTGTACTGTATAGACCTACACTTGTGTAGTGCCTTTCTAGTATTCTGACGACTTAAAGCACTCATTGGCGGCCAAGGCTACTACACCAACTGCCACTTGTTACCCTGTTAACTATTCATATTCAATCACCATTTCATTGCGTCTGGGCATTTAACCTTGTAACCAGTGGTGTAGTGGTAGTTGATGAGATGGGTGTACTACATGGGTAGATTACCGAGGAGGAAGAAGGTATACTCTCCTATACATTCCAATGGCTTTGGGCAGATAGCCAGGTATACTGTAAACAGCCAGAATGAGAGGTGAGTGTACCCCACATACCTGTGTATACCCTCCACTACACCACTGCCTGTAACTCCCCTTGAATGGAGAAGAATAATGGTCCAGAATCCTACCTTCTCTTGTGGGACACAAAGTGTGTCCCCAGTCACAGAGAGGGCCGTATCTGGGTACTTGGTCTGTTGCCGGTATGTCCTGTTCTAATAACTCTGTGTCAGTGTCTGCTTGTGGTGGTATGTATAGTGGAGATGATGCCCAAAGTGAGTTGGTATTTCTAGGGTTATACCAATTGTTGTTTGTCATAAGACAGACTCCACCACCCCTGGATTTGCCAAATTCCTCTGCTCTGATCATTCATGTTGTTCTCCTAGGACTGGATGTTTGTAAGTGTGACACTGGGCTGGGGTTGAAAGTGGGCTTGTCTTTCCCAATGTTTTTTTTTTTCTTTTGCCTTCTCTGAAACGCTGGTGAATAAAGACATATCCAATGTTCAGAGGTGTGTTGTGAACACATCTAATTCTTGCCCAAACATTGGGGGGGTAAAGATGACAAAATGGCCGCACTTAAAAGTAATAACAAGTACAGTCTTTGGAGAGCAGCCACAACATTGTGTGGACCCCTGCCATCTTTTTTTCCCCCATTAATGTACATATATAATACATCACCATACCTGTGCTTAAATGGAAGTAGGATGAGGGAGGAAAAGCAGAGAGGGAAGGCACTCAAGTCAGATACTGTTTATATTATAATTGATTCCAATCAATTATGAAATCAAAAGTATGCCAAACAGATGGCTGGGATAGGATCAAGTCAGCAGGTAGAGGTGGGTTATGTGGTGTCGGGGTTCAGTATGAGAGATGGCTCCCAGACAAGAGCTTATTCATATTATTCATGTGTCCAGGTTGATATTCAACCTGTTGTAGGTTATCTCTGAAGAGGGCTGCAGGGTCATCACATTCTACCTTGAAGTCGGTGTCATTGAAATATATTAACTGTTTCATTAATGGTTAACCAATGGAGCCAACTATGACTTGTTTATGGGTCCTATAAATACAATATTGTAAAATAACAGTACTTATCATATAGTTTTGCAATAAGTGAATGGTTTGGTGGGACGATTACCCACACAAAAAGAAAAGAAGACTGGATAGATGCAAACAGTGGGTCACACCATTTGTCAACAGTTGTCTGCAGTTGCCCCTCCAGCACACACACACACTCACACACACACACACACACACACACACACACTATGAATGTTTATAATGATTGTGCTTCCATAAGACCATGTACCTTTTTCCAAAATTCATTAGGTCATTAGTTCACCACATATGAAGAATTAAATCAAATCAGGCCAATCAGGTCCCCTGCTGCTGGCTTCCAGGGTTGGACATCAAGATAATTAATTATTAATTGGCAAATATAATTCTATTATTGGTATTTTTGTTTGAGCTCCAACATTTAAATGCAACTTTGATCACTCAATCTTGCTTTATAATTATCAATCACTCAGCTACTTTTAATGCTATAAACCTCCATATCTATTCCAGTGGCACAGTCCAGGCTCCACAGCATGATGGTTACATAACTACATAATTATTATAAATGAATGAAAATTGTCTTTTTCTGTTGGGTCAGGTTCAGGTGTAGAGGCTTTCTGCTAAGACAGGGTGCTGTTGGGTTAATGTGTACAATTAAACATTCACCTGGGTTATCTTCCATGTCCTGCCCACCTCACAGTTACTTTGACTGACAACAGCCTCCCTCTCACCATAACTGAGACATACACTACGACTGAGACATACTCTCTATGCCCAAACTAACTCCCAGGATAAGTGCTGTACTTGACCATAGTCTTTTTAACACCTCCTCCTTTTAACAGAAAATTGTTTTATCATTTAAGGACTATATACAATGGGGTGAATAAGTATTTAACACATCAACATTATTTTCCTTAAACATATTTCTAGTACAGCTATTCACATGAAATTTACACCAGACACTGGAATTAACTCAATAAACTACACAGATAAAGAAATCATAACATTTCAAGCCATAAATGGTTATGAGAAATAAAGATGAATAACACAGGAAAAAAGTATTGAACATGCCAACTGAAATGTATTTAATCCTTGGTGGGGAACTTTTGTTTGCAGTGCCAGTGTTTGCTTCCTTTATCAGGTAATTGATCTGTCACAGTGAATTTTGATCTTCAGCTTCTTCCACAAATGTTCTTTCAGGTTTAAGTGTGGTGATTGACTGGGCCATTCAAACAATCTTTATTTTCTTCCTCTGGAACCAGTTGAGTCTCTTCTTTGCATCATGTTTTCAATCGTTGTCTTGCTGGAAGGTCCAATTCAATTTTTTCAATTCAATTTTATTTATAAAGCCCAATATCACAAATCACAATTTGCCTCACAGGCCTTTACAGCATACGACATCCCTCTGTTCTTAGGACCCTCACAGCGGATAAGGAAAAAGTCCACCTGTGTCTAATTCTCACCGTCCTGGTGGATGGCAACCTAAAGAAATTTGTGGTATATGGCTCCATTCATCTTCTCTTTTTTTATGTGAATTCTGCTGGTACTACAAAAAGAGAAACAGTCCCATACGATGATGCTTCCACCTCCAAACTTCACTGTAGGTGTGGTATTATTAAGGTCATATACAAAACCATTTCTCCTCCTAACATTACACGTTGTACTGTCTCGTCTGACCCATGATCTACAGGCTTCTACAAATTTTGTGAAACAAAAATAAAACAAGCTTTTGGGTAAGACTCTCAACTGACTCCAGCAGGGAAAAAATAAAGGTGTCCAAATGACCCAGTCAGTCATCAGACTTCAACCTGATTCACCAACAAACCCAACCCCAACGCCCCCACCCCGGAAACTTCTAGATTTATGGACTGTTTGTGTGGAAGAATGCACCAAAATACACCTGGACATTGTGAGACTGATTTCTTCTTAAAAGCTGGCATAACAAACAAAGGCTTCTCCACCAAGTAGGCCTATTAAATTCAGTTGGTATGTTCAATTTTTTGGTATTTTCAAGTTTTTGATTAATTAAAATATGATCATTTCTTTATCTGTGTAGGTTTCTTGAGGTAATAGCAATGTGTGGTGTAAATTTCTTGTATGGAAATATGTGTGTGTGTGTGTATAATGAAAAAAAATGTTGACGTGTTGAATACGTTTCCCCCCACTGTATATTAAAAGCGTTTACAGCGCTCTAAAGTCAAAGGCTCATGGGAGGAGTGGTTATGTAATAACAAATAAAATAAGAATGGTGAGAAGACCCTCCTCCTGAGAGTGACAACATCACAATCACAGTGAGCTAAGAAACGTTATCAGGGCGCACACACCGCGGCGCGCACTGATCCACTTGTTATTCTTGTACTGACTGGTTGAGGTTTGGCTGTGGAGCAGTAACCTGGAGACCTTCTGAGGACGCAGACATGGAAAAAGGAGCAAGACCCAACTGGGACAACCCCATAGAGTTTGTTCTGGCATGTGTATCGTACGCAGTCGGACTGGGAAACGTGTGGCGTTTTCCATACCTTTGTCAAATGCACGGCGGAGGTAAGTGACCGATTCATTTACATAAGAATAGCCTACTGAATAGTGACAAGTTCATGTTTTACCAACGGGCTGTGCTCTCCACCAGTGTGGTTGCAATTTATATAGAGAAACCACCTTCATTTTCAACAAAACTGATCCTCATGTGAAATTTAGCTGCACCTGAATATAACGAGCCTTTTCATTTCACTTCCACACAACACACCCAGTTTTATTTAATATGAGTGAGAGTGTGGGTGTCAGTGTAAATAATTTACAGTAGTGTGTTATCCTCGTTTAAACCCGAGACCTCACACAATTGTACCTCTGCCTTTTAATATCGAGAAAAAATTAAATCAGTAGTAGTTACGCTATTCCTGGTACAGGGGGAACATATCCTCCGGTTTATTGACTTGTTGCCAGTAATCTGAGTCATGCAGGTGCTGTTTCTGGCGTAAATATGCAAAAAACTGGACTGAATGAGTTAGACAGTCAGTTGACCTATAGTTGAGACTGGCAGTAAACTTATTGCAGGTCATAAACAAGGGTAGAACCGGAATTAGTTGACATTTATACAGCATGCAGCAATATCTACAGACTTTACACTCTGTAGCACCATAGTGAGGTGATAAGAGACAATACACAGTAGTAAAATAACATGAGTACAGAAATTATCCATAACTTCCATAATTTTAGTGGGTTTTCCTCTCAAAATTTCAGCAGTAAACTCTCATACTGCCTGAGTCATTCCAGCTGTTTATTTCTAACTGCCAGAAAGCTGCAGCCCAGAAAAGCCATTTGTTTTTCTACTGCATGAATATGAAATTTGTCAATCTATTCAAAACCTTGTGTCACAGTACAGTATAGTAGTACTGTGGTACAGTAAGTAGTACAATAAAACCATATAAGCCACACTGTAAAAAGGTTGCTGTAAATTTCACAGCAACTTACCGGCAGCGGGATGCCAGTAAGTTACTGTTTTTGTTGTTGTTGCTGTTGTTGTTGTTTTTACTGTATTTTAATTATTATTGTATTGTATAATTTTTTGTAGGATTTTTTATTTTTTGGTTTCAGTTTACAATTAGTTCCAATAACTTTCAACAAAGTCACAGTCCATGACTGAAATGAGAAATTGCTAGCAATATGTTCCTGTCAGAGGGTCACCAAAATGTTACAGTTTATCCTGATGGGAATATGAATGTACAAACCACATTTCATCACAGTCCATCCAGTAGTTGTTGAGATATTTCAGTCTGGACCACAACAAGTGTCCAAAGCCAGAAAAATGCTCCAACATCCAGGCTGATGTTACCAAACACTCCTCTGAGAGTGCTGAGCCACTGAGAGACACACACAGTCATTACAACCCACTAACATTAGCAAGATGAAAGACCACTAAAGATGGAAAACAATATGTCATATAATATTTGAGGGCGGCACGGTGGTGTGGTGGTTAGCACTGTCGCCACGGGAGCCCTTCTGTGCGGAGTTTGCATGTTCTCCCCGTGTCAGCGTGGGTTTTCTCCGGGTACTCCGGCTTCGTCCCACAGTCCAAAGACATGCAGGCTGGGGATAGTGTAGGTTAATTGGTGACACTAAATTGGCCGTAGGTGTGAATGTGAGTGTGAATGGTTGTCTGTCTCTACATGTCAGAGTGTACCCCGCCACTTGCCCAATGTCAGCTGGGATATGCTCCAGCCCCCCCGCGACCCCCAAGAGGATAAGTGGTTAGAAAATGGATGAATGGATGGGATGGACATAATATTTAAATAATATTTTGGTGGTATCAAAGACCAGTGCTAGATAACATTAATAATCTTTATGTAACTTAGCTGAATTAAAGGAACACTTACCTTTCTGGACATTTTACGCTTTTCTTTGTTTTGGTTAAAATGCTGTTAATAAGCTGATGGCACGCTAAAATGTAAGTGAATTCCACCAGAGATAAAATCTCATAATTGTACCATATGGTTCTAAGAAAACTACGACCAATCATTGCATTCGGACAGACCAGGAAGAGTCTGTGAGACAACAAATAGGCCGTAACAGGGACGCTTGTGGATATAAACCTTCCGTAACAATGGCAGATAAATGCGGATCACCGCTTCCACCTCCAGCCGCTACAACATGGAAATCAGTTCAGTGGCGGTTCTAGGCCAGTTTCAATGGGTGGGCCAAGCTAGGGCCAGTCCTTTTGATACAGGGGCACATATAAGTAGGGTCAAATATCTAAGTCTGAACAATAAGATATATATGTACATATATACTGTATATGTATATCAGTGTTTCCCACAGGATTTTTGGAGACTACATCCAACCCTGTAGGGGGGTCTGGGGGCATGCTGCCCCAGGAGAAAATTTTGTATCTATTTGATTTAAAGGCATCAATCTGGTGAATTCTGAGAGCCAAGTTATGATGGCAGAATATGCCTAGATTTCAACATATTTGTGCTTTTTATATGTAAAAAATGTTCTATTTTTACTGATAAAAACACTAGTGGTATGTTATGGTGAAGGGTTACACTTAAAATACAGCTAAGTATTAGTGGTTTAACATTTCAGTAATCAAAAGAAAAATGACTAACGTCCTAATGGAGGGCTATTTTATTATTTTAAAGCATGTGCAGACAAAATATTCTTTTAAAACTCTCTCACTCACAAACACAGTTACAGATACGCAAAACAATACAAAATACGCAATACGAAAAGAAAACAAAAGGTAAGACTTAAATTAATTACACACAAACAGACACAAATTACTGCTTTCCTCCCTCCCTCACAATTTGCATTTAATTTTATGCGGCTTCGAAGATTTCAAAAGCCCTCTGGTAGTTGAATGCCTCTGGGACAGGCCCATTTATGGCAACCCACTGGATCCATGGTGCACGCAATCCGGCCGAGGCGCGGGTGCCGGAGCTAATAGCGGCCATTCAAGTCCATGTAAGCTGTAAGGTCCACCAGCCACGGCCTAGAAGCGGCTCGGCGCTCCGCTCCGCTCCGCTAAAAACACACGCCGGGTCTATTTCTGATGGACGCCGCGCAACGGCACGTCAGTTTGCACAGACCAGATGAGTCAAACAGGAAGGCAGGTGCAGAAAAGACGAGAGTATCTGGTCAATTTTCACAATAAAACACCCATGAAAACTCCGGGTCGTATTTCACATGGCTACATCAACATGATGTGACATGCAACTACCATGAGCCAAATGAGAACGAGAAAGTTTTCAGAGCTTACTTCAATGGTGCTGTGTGTTGCCGTGCAGGTTAAGAGTTGTCTTAAATACAGCCACACAATTCTCTACTGATGTTTTCGGTGGGTGCACCGCTTTAAATGGTCCGACCGGCAACTGGTTGAGACGATTTAGTTCCGCGTTCCACGTTCCACGTTGCCCAGTGGAGTGTAAACCAAATAAAAATATCACTCTCAAAAAACCAGAGCAGAAAACAAATAGTCAGTTAACTAAATTGACCACTACTCTTCCTACCCTCCGTGTGTGTCTGCCATCTGCATGCTGGCCTGGTGGATTGATAGTAAGTGCTGGAGCGGATCACTGGAATGGACTGCTTGAATCGCAGAGCGCTGGGCTGGCCAGAAAATCTGGAACGGAGTCTATGAAAAACTGGATCAGAGTTCTTGGATCGGCATTTTTCCATGCAGTCCGATCCGATGCCGATGCACGTTTTTTGCTAATATCGGCGGCCGATACCGATCCGAATATCGGATCGGGACATCCCTACTTTTCACAGCAGACATTTTGACTTGTCATTGTAGGACAAGCACAGGTGAAATTGTTAACATTAATGATGGCTCAGTTCCATTAAGTGTCCCAGTAAGCTGTTCCAGTGAGCCAGCATGGACAACACCAGGACCTCTTCTAAGTGGAATGCAGCTGTCATTAATGTTATTGAATACACCTGTGCTTCTCCTGCTCTGTCATTTCACAATATCTGCTGTAAAAAGGTCTGTTGGTCAGTTTCTAGTGGGCAGGCATAGTACTGTAAGTTGATTCACAGTAAAGTAGAATTACAGTAGTGACCGAGTATTTTCCCACAATGCTTTGCTATTTACAGTATCATACTGTATGCACTGTTCACAGTATCTTACTGTACCGTAAAGTACTGTTCAGAATACAAAAACTGGTTAAATTGCAATTTGTCACTAATAAAAAATGAGTTCATCAGATCTCACTGTAATAAATACAGAATCTTTGATTCAAGTTATTGATGAGGGGGTCATTTGAAACTTAGATTTTCTTCTTGCAAATATACCTCTTTTTTACTTAAAATATAATAACGTATAATAAAATATATAATATAAAATAATAATGCAATTTATTTATATATATAGTCTAGAAGATCCACTCCTTCAGTTAAAAGTTTGGATTTTTCTCCGCAAACTCAACATATTACATATATGTAACATATTTGTTACATATTACAAAAGTGTATCGCTGCCACACTAGAAAAAGAAAAACAGATCAGTATCATGTTATAACGTGAAAAGTTTAGTGTTTTAATGTTTTTAATGTTAATGTTTTTACATTATAACAAGATATATTCATGTTATAACAAGATATTTTTAAGTCATTCTGACATACAAAATTATCACGTAATAACAAGAATTTTTCTTGTAATTGCAATATACTGATATTTTGTTATAATATGAAAAGAAGGATGAAGGAACTGAGGGGGCTGTTGAAAATTGCGATGGACCAATTTTTATTTTCCAAAATAAAGTTCATTGATTTAATCTTGTAATTGCATAAGACATTCAAAAAAACAACAATAAGGCTACTGTTTCAAAATCAAAGATTACATTTATTAATTAGAGCACCCACATAGGAGCATAGCTCTAGCAGAGCGTGAAATTTATTTTGAATTCATGAACCATTCTCTGTCTGATCAGCTAAACTAAGTGACGTATTACTTCTGTCTGTCCGTCTATCTGTCTATCATTTCGTTTCAGTGCCGCATCTACACAGAGCAACCAGCTGTCCATGGTTCCAAAACAACAGCAAAGATAGTCACATGTATCTGGCTGGTAATTTTGTTCTTTTTGCTATTTTTCTATCGATACATAAAGCATAGAAAGAGAGGGTGAAAGCACCAGCCATGCTGAGGGGGCTGTTCAAGATTGCGAGGGGGAAATATTTCTTACGTGAAATAAAACTCATTGATTTAACCAAATAGCCTCAGAAAGGCTATAACGACGTAATGACATAAGGCTTCTTTTTCAAAATCAAAGAATACATTACAGCACTTACATAACAACATAGCACTTGGTTATGGTTAGGAAAAAATGTGTGACTTAACTTTAAACCACTGCATTTTGTGGCATAATCATTGCTGGAAATGCCACGGAGGTCTTGATTTAAAACAAACAAACATACAAACAAGAAAAAAAACAAGCAAAAAAAAAAAAAAAGCATATTTTTGTTGTTTGTTGCTGTTGAACAGTTGTGTGCAGCTTGGCAGCCATTTTGCAAGGGTGGACTCCCTGTGATACATATTCTGGTTGTGAACTTTATTCATGGAGCCTTCTGTGCCCCTTCAGCTAATCAATGAGAAATTACGCTACCTCCAGAGAGTTGGATTCATTCTTCCTTCCTTACAGTCCCGTGAATTTTAAAACCCTATGTCTGAACCCAAGTTTGAAGTAGAACTTAACCTAATTGTGTAAATGAGCCAAGTTTTCTTAATTTATCCCCCCTCGCACACCATTTAGACATTAGTTTCATGTTATAAAAATTTGTCAATGCATTATAACATGAAAGATTTTATAGACATTATATTACACATCCTAACAAGATAAATTGTATATTTTTTATAAAACCAGCAGTTTCTCGCTGTGTTAACATGATAAGTTTGTATGTTGTAATATCAGGTGAAAAACATCTTGGTATAACAAAAAAAAATGAAATAAATTTCGCATATTAACATGATACTGATCAGTTTTTCCTTTTCTGGCATGGCAGCAATGCTGCAGTAAAAAAAAAAAATTAGTTTACTACTAAAATAGTCACCGATTATTTCAATAGTCGATTAGTCACCGATTAGTCGACTAATTGTTGCAGCCCTAGTGCTAACTAGATCTTTTAAAATGTTGCTGTGTTTCTTTATAGCAATATTTGGTCCAAATCACTGTTATGTCCCTGGTCTAGGGGAACCTAGACATAACATGCTACAAATCCCCACTCTTCCCACTCACAAGGAAGGCCACTTACACAATATTAAGCTTTTCAACAAAGTAAGCAGATTATTTCGCTTCAGAGGTGAGCAGTGCCCAAAACAACAAACAAACATATACTCATGGTCCCTGACAATTTTCTAACCTAAACTCCTACCATTCAAAACAAGAGAAAAGAACATGGCAATGCCAAACAAAAAGGGCTTCTCACTCTTACTAAAGCTGCTTAATGTGCTCTATTTACATTGCTCAACAAAAGAATACAAGAAAACCCACTGATAACTTTAAAAAGTAAACTGTTAAACAAATCTCAACTTGCCTACTCAAAACTGACCAACTAACTTTCCTGAATGCCAAAGTTATCCAAATATTCACACTACTTCACCTAAATCAGAAGGTTTTTGGCCTGCAGATACTCACAGCAATTTCACAATCACAGTCTAAGTTCTGGCTCTGTTGGTTAAAGAGTGAAAAGGAGGAGAGCGCTTCTGTCAGCTGGTGATTTAAAAATCCTCTGTCTTGCTGTGGACCAATCCGGTGACAGCAATGTCTTCGGACAGCCCAATCAGCAAACACCACCTGCTTTGCAACAACCAATCACACTCAACAACATGCACACACTCTGAAAGGAGGAGAGACACCATCTGACTTATCACTACAGACCAATACAAGCACACCAATACCAAAAATAATGACCTGGGTCATAACACCTCCCCAACTGAAAATCTAACATTTAACTCTAGAAAAAATTGTTTGATTCAAAACCTAGACAGAGCATCACCCATGACGTTATCAAGACCCTTCTTATAACGAATATCAGTGTTGATATGCAACAAGGACCAGCACATGAGGCACTGGTTTCAATTCTGCATCTGAGTCAGGAACACAAAAGGATTGTGGACAGAGAAAACGTGTCTTGGGTTCAGCCCTGTGCCAACCATGGCACAGGGCTGAACCCAAGATACACTTTAAAATGTTGTAGCACTAAAAGCAAGGCCAAAGCTTCTTTTTCAATCATGCTATAGTGAAGCTGGTGTTTTTTGAACTTTCTGGAAAAATAATAGATCAGGCGATCAATGCCACGCTCATCCTCCTGCAGAAGCACAGCACCCGCCCCAAGCGCACTGGCATCTACTTCCAATTTAAAGGCTGTGTGAAGTTTTGGGCGACAAGCACAGGGGCACTGCAGAGGAGAGCTTTGGCGGCCTCAAATGCCAACTGACCACTGGAAGGGGGTTTTGGGGCTAACTAAGTTTGTCAATGGAGCCACTACAATAGAAAAGTTTTTACAGAACACACAATTATACCCAGCCATCCCCAGCAAACGACAGAGTTCACGTCGGGTTCGGGGAGCTGGGACATCTAAGATTACTTGTACCTTGGCACCAACTGGGCAAACCTGAACTTGCCCTACCTTTTTACCCAAGTAGGTAACAACAGCCTTCCCAAACTCACATTTGGCCAAATTTAAAGTAAGTGAAGCAGAATGCAGGCGATCAAAAATCTCATGGAGGGATTTCAAATGGTCAGTCCACATGGATGATTAGGCCACAGTATCATACGAATAAACCTCACAGTTATTAACACCGCAAAGAACTGTTAAGCTCACGCTTGTAAACTGAATATTTCAATTACACAGGATATGGTGTTAGGAATCCAAAGTGCCTGTGGACTCTGCATGGCAGGGGCATCCTCCTCCCTAAGCTAGGCTTGTGCCTGGTTGCATACCTAGACATAGAGGACTTGAGCGCTGTATTACTCTGGTGTTGTTGAGGAAGGCTGGACATCACTGGGGTTGTCAAGCAGGATCCTACTTTCACTGATGTTTCGCTGATTAAGCCCACAAGGTCTCCAGTAGGCTCAGCAGTGGATTCTAGCGTCCCAGAACCACCCCCCTCTGCATCAGTCCAGCCAGCCTATTTGATCTTTCCTTTTCAGCCAAAACCACCAGCTACTCCGCTCGACCACCCTTGATGTCTCTTTGATGGCCTGGCATAGTGCTTGTCCACTGATGCCCAGGTCCCTCATCAGCCTTATTGTTGATGTTGCCACAAAGCCCCGACACCCGACTTCTACTGGGCGGATTTTAACGCTCCAGCCTCGTTGTTCAGCCTCTGCTGCAAGTTCGGAGTATCGCAGTTTTTTCCTTTTAAAGGCTTCCTGCACAGCATCCTCCCAAGGAACTGTGAGCTCCACCAAGTATACCCTGCGCTGTGAGTTGGACCACAGGACCAGGTCAGGCCTCAGGTGTGATATTGCTATTTCTGGTGGGACTGTGAGCTGTTGGCCCACATCCACCAGCATCTGCCAGTCCCGGGCTGCCTCCAGTTCTCCCAACCTGGTCCTTGGTTGGAACTTGCGATGTCCTTGTTCCCCTTCTTGAACGAACACCATTGGCAAGCTGGAACTAGTTGTTCTGGGCGGCAAGGCATTGATCGTGGTCCTCTTGCTTTCCAGGGTTGCTGCCAGGCATTTTAGCACTTGGTTATGTCTCCAGGTGTACCATCCTTGAGAGAGGCTTACTGTGCAACCAGTGAGGATGTGTCAGGAGTGTAGCTGGTGTTGAACACAAGGGGCATGATGGATCTTCACCCACCCACTGGTTGAGATGTTGAGGGGATGGAAGGACATCATAGGTGGCACAATTGAGGAAATTTATCCTGCTCGCCACCATGTCTCACATGTCCTTCCAGCTGATCTTTCGTTTTACCACACTCTCCCATCTCATCCACTGGCCCTGTTTGGCCTGCAACACAGCCTTGGCCGCCTGGTACATGGTGCTGTTGTTGTCACGGTTGTCATGTCATCCATATAGGCCCTGATGGGTGGTAGACGGACTCCAGTAGTCAGACGCTCACCACCACTTGGAGGCCTTATGATGACGTCCATTGCCATGGTGAATGCCAATGGGGAGATGGTACATCCTGCCACTATGCCAATCTCCATGCAGTGCCATGCAGTGGCAAATTCTGGTAAAGTGAAACAGAGCTGCAAATCTCGGAAATAGGACTTTTTAGCGAGGATTTTTGTGATGGTTGCTGGTATCCTGAAGAAATTAGAAGATGCCCAAAGGAAACTGTGTGAGACGGATCCATACACATTGGCTAGGTCGAGGAAGACAACATGAACATTCTTTCCCTCTGTCTTAGCAGTTTGGATCTGGTGCCAAATGATGCTGGTATGTTCAAGGCATCCAGAAAAACCCGAGATGCCTGCTTTTTGTACCAATGTATCTACAAGATTGTTTCTCTCCAGATAGTTGGACATCCTCTGAGCTATGACGCTGAAGAAGATCTTACCCTCTACATTGAGTAGACAGATGGGATGGAATTGGCTAATGTCCGTGGATTCCTTCTCTTTCGGGATCAGGACTATACCGGATCTGCGCCATGCTTTGGGTATGATTCCCTTCTCCCAGGCCATTCTCATTAGCTTCCACAGGAAAAGGAGAATGTTAGGAGCATTCTTGTACAGTTGGTATGGAACTCCATTTGGCCATGGCACTGATGAAGCTCTTCCCTGCTCTACTGCCTGCTCCAATTCTCTCCACTTTGGAGGACTGGTGTCCATCTGGTGGTTGTCTGCTGGATCAGTTATCTGCTCGTGCTTCTTCTCATCTCCATACATACTTTCCAGGTATTGTTCTAACTCCTGCTCTGATGTTTTCAGGTTTCCTTCCTTTTCTTTGGTGAAGAGTGATACCGTACCGTGAGCAACCGTTCTACTCCATATGAGTAGATTATGTTCCCCATGTTGTTGAATGAATCCCAACAGAATCACAAACAGGCAGAGATGCAGTTCAAAAGTGAAAAGTTTTTTTAATACAAAAAGGTGCAGGGAAAAACTGAGGACAGTAGCATAAGCTGGCAAAAAGAAAAAAAAAAGGCAAAAAGGACAGCAGGCTGGGCGCAGCAGGCAAGGAGACAAAAGGTGGCATGGCTTCTGGATGAAAGGAGAAAAATCCACAGGTAAGTGTTAGAGGGCTAAACATAACAATCTTAAAGGACAACTTCTGTATTTTTCAACCTGGGCCCTATTTCCCCATGTGTATGTGTGCGTATGATTCATAGGTACAACTCGTACCAAAATTGGTTCAGTATTGAGGGAGGCGGATGCAACCGGGAGCCGCGAAACGAGCTAAAACGGTAACGGGGGCAAATGTGTCCAGATCGCCAGTGCTATCCCTGTAAATAGCATACTAAGCGTTTCGAACATTGTTTATATAACATTACCTCCACTGTGTCTGTAGCTCTCTCTACTTGTGAGACAGCCGTTTTCTTGAGGAAGAGGTGTTTCGGGATTGGATGTCTTCTCTTCTTCGGCTGGCAGTAGTCATCTTGGGAGAAGTGAGCACTGCAGACCCGGTGGTCTGCAAGGCGCAGTGTCTGGACAAGAGTGTTAGCATCCATTTGTAGCACAACTAGCCACAACTTCAGCATCTCGCCGTCCGACAAAGGCAGCCTGTGAAAGCTGTACGGGGTGTTGCGCGACATCCTGTTCTTGCAATTCGGATAAGCACAAACATGAACCATTGTTTTCAATCGATGCATTAAAACTCTCAACTGTACTCCAGGACAACCAGCGCCACTCTGAGCAGCGCTTAGCATGGCTCCTCTGTTTTCTTCCGGCAACAAGCAAAGTTCTCGCGAGATGACATCACAGCCGGGAGGAGGTGAAGGGTCAGGGAAATGCTTAGTATGCTATCTGCAGAGATAGCACTGGCGATCTGAACCGGTCAGTGGCGAAAAAAAGCACTTTTAATGCGCAAACTTACACGGGACGCATTTGCCCCCGTTACCGTTTTAGCTCGTTTTGCGGCTCCCGGTTGCATCCGCCTCCCTCAATACTGATCCAATTTTAGAACAAGTTGTACCTATGAATCATACGCACACAAACACATGGGGAAATAAGGCCCAGGTTGAAAAATACCGAAGTTGTCCTTTAATCTGGGAAACATGGAATGTAGGATGGACTCGCATAGAGCTGGGTAACTCAAGGCAAACTGTAATGATTTCTTTAATGGTAAATGGGCAAATGAATTTGGATGCTAACTTTCTAGATTCTACCTTCAGGGGAATGTTTTGAGATGACAGCCAAACGGGGGCAGGGCGCCTGCGTTGGTTGGCAGAGTCTTTAGCTTTATCCAAGGACCTGAGCAGAGCCGAGCGAGTCTCTCTCCACACCTTCCAGCAACGGTGGAGATGATCCTGGACAGACGGTACTGAAAGCTCAGTCTCGGCAACAGGGAGGAGCGGAGGTTGATATCGCAAGGAAGCTTCAAAAGGAGCGAGCCCAGTGGCAGAGCTGGGTAGCATATATGTGAGCATATTCTACCCAGGCTGCCGTTTCCAGAGCTTGCACTTATTTTATCTTAATACAGCTTGTTCTGCCCCAATGTCACACGGTGTCTGTTTTAGAACACTCTGTTCTTGTCACTCTGCCCCATTCAAGGTTGTTAAATCTAAGTAAACATGTTTTGCTTCTAACCTGACCATTACTGTCAAACATTTCAAGGCCTTTTCGCCACCACACGCCAAACAAACTGGGTCTTAATGGAGGTTAGGCGGGAAAGGGGGGCTGCCACACGACTAAAGTCTTGAATGAACAACTTGTAGAAATTTGCAAAACCTAGAAACTCCTGCAAATCCTTACGGCTCTGGGGTTTAGGCCAGTCAGCGACAGCGCGAAGCTTAGCAGGACCTGCCTGAACCTGACCTTGGTTAATGATATAACCCAAAAAAACTGACTGACGAGATGTGAAATTCACACTTGTCTGCTTTTAAAAAAAGACGGTTTTCAAGGAGACGGAGGAGAACAATTCTGACATGTCTGACATGCTCGTCCATGTCTTTTGAGAAGATGAGAATGTCCTCTAAATATACTAAAACAAATTGGTTTAGGAGGTCACGAAGAACATCATTAACCTATGTCTGGAAGACTGCAGGGGCATTGGTTAACCCAAATGACATGACCAAGTATTCAAAGTGGCCCAACGGAGTGTTAAATGCTGTTTTCCACCCGTCACCTTTGCTAATGCGCACCAAGTGGTTGCGAAGGCCAAGTTTGGACTAAACAGTGGAACCATGGAGAGGTTTAAAAGCAGCGTTTAAAAGAGGTAGCGAGTACTCATTTAACCCTGCACCAAGAGGAGAGGATAAAGGATGGATTATACCTGTGTCAAGCTATCAGGTATACCTCTCCATTGCCTCCCGCTCCGGGCGTGAGAAAGTATACAGATGGCTAGACAGAAGTGGCACCCTTGGAAGGAGATCAGTGGCACAATCGTAGGGCTGATGAGGAGGAAGAGACTGAGCCTGACTTTTGCTAAAACCTCCTTGAAGTCATGATACTCCGGTTGAATGGACGAGAGGTCCACAGGCTCGGTCTCCACCGTGGGGGGTCATGGACACTGTGAATGGGGGACAAGGCAGATTTCAGACAGGAAAGATGACAGTGTTCACTCCAGCTTATAATCTTTCCTGATGACCAGTCTATGTGAGGGTTGTGTCTCTTGAGCCAGGGGTTTCCCAAAACCAAAGGAGTAGATGGAGCAGAGATTATGTAGAGGCTAAGTTGCTCGGTGTGGTTCCCGGATAAAGTGAGCTTGACAGGTGCTGTTCTGAATTCCCCATCTTCGCCAGTACGCGGCATTGTTGCCTAAGGAACGGTCTGGTCATTTTGGTCAGGCAGTGAGTTGGACTACTAAGAGAACCCCTGAAGGGTCCTTAACGTGTGCTCACCATAGTTGCTTCACGTTGGTCTGGACAGTCGGCATCTGAGCAGCATATGAGCGCATGAGAAAAGTAAGTTGGCTAACAGGCGTATCATCGTTAAGACTGATGTAGTTTCTGCTACATTTGTAAACTTCTGGGATGTTTATGATGACCTAAGTTGAGCTGTTGAGCAGTTATTTGTCAGTTACATGGCATAAATAATTACATGATAACGATTTGTTGCTAAGGTTGAAGCTGTAGCAGCTAATGCTAAACCGCTAATCTTAGTATGTTCATATGTTAGCATGTGTGGGTGCTAATGTCTCTATGTCGATGTTAAAGGGCTAGTCTGGTGTTTTCAATGCTTTATATGCAAGTTAATAATTATGTGCTATTGTTTAAATGCTATTACGCTAGTTGTAGAGGCTAGTAGCTTTAAGTTGATAATATAATGTTGTAAAGTACTTAATTCACTGCCTTCTGTATACTTATACATTTGGTGTATTGTCCTCATTATTATTTCAGAGACTATATAACTGTTCAGGATCACTGTGAAGAACAAAGAACATTGAGATCCCTGTCCCATGTCACTCTTTGACTGGAGTCCCATTGCTGATGCAGAAGCCTGCCTAAGCTTCCTGAGTAGACGTATCTACCTCACATGATTCTTAATAGGTGCGGTGTGGTGAGTTACCCTGGCGATGGAACTGCCGTCAAGAGCCTTAGCTAACACAGGTGTTTCTAAAGGTAATAACTCACAACCCATTTGCTTAGCCAATTCCAGGTCCAGGAAGCTTTCCTCTGCTCCAGAGTCAATAAGGGCCAAAAGAGGCACATTAACCGACTTCACAAACAGGTTAGCAGGAATTTGCAGTCTAGGTGGGGAAGAGTCTTTAGAAAGAACAGAATCTTGGCTCACCAGTATCCCCACTTCTGTGCATGAGCCAGATCTTTTGGCTGCACTGAACAGGCAGCCAGCAGGAGTCCCTTGGCCCCACAGTACAAGCAGTCCCCAGCCTTTATCATCCGTAGACGCTCCTCCGGAGTCAGCCGTGCGCGTCCGAACTGCATTGGTTCTTCTCCTGACGGTGGTTCAGAGGAGTTGGAAGGAACAGACAAAGGGAGTACTTTTTGGGCCCCAGTGTGAGGGTGAGTCAGTGACTTGTCAGCCTTTCTTTCTGCTAGTCTCTCCCTACATCGATTGTGCAAACGAATAGTCAGATTAACAAGGGCCTAAAAGGTCCTTGGAAGTGACCCTCGTCCTTAATATGTTCATTTAGTCCTTTGTGAAACGCATGTGAAAGAGCCTGCTCATTCAATTAGGAGTCAGCTGCCAAAGTCCAAAAATGGTGAAGAAGACTCTGATTGCAGTTGTTTACCAGGGAATGTGCAGTGCAACAGTTGCTTGTGTTGACCGAGCAGGGAACCCTGACTGGCCAGAGCATGCTGAAACCGGTAATGTGTCTGAGGGATTCATTGCTTGGCCAGTTCATTCTGTCAAGCTCACACTTGTAAACTGAATGAATCCCAACAGAATCACAAACACACGGAGTCAGCGATGCAGTTTAAAAGTGAAAAGTTCTTTTAATACAAAAAGGTGCAGGGAAAAACTGAGGACCGTAGCATAAGCTGGGAAAACAAAAAGGCAAAAAGAACAGCAGTCTGGGCGCAGCAGGCTGGGAGACAAAAGGTGGCGTGGCTTCTGGATGAAAGGAGAAAAATCCACAGGTAAGTGTTCAGGCAAAAACAGCAGGCAAAAATCCAATTTGTCCAAACAGGTTTCAAGCAGAGATGGCCATGTTGTGTTACCACTGTAGGACAGAAACGAACTGGCGATGAATGGATGATCAGACCGGGCTTAAATACAGGTGGAGGTGAGTAATTTATGAGGAGATGAGCTGTGGGTGAGTAGGTGGAGGAGCAGAAAATCCGGATGTAGGTCAGCCACGCCCAGCCAACAGACACAGACAAGACAGAAAGGAACACAAGGGAGGGGGAAACAGAGGAAACAAGAGGAAAACGGGAGCAAAACCTCAAACCCTGACAAGAACTGTATTCATCAGCCACTGGAAGGTGGCAGGAGCGTTTCACAAACCGAATGGCACAACTGTGTATTGCAGAAAGTGATCAGGAGTGATGAAACTACTAATCTCAGAGGCGCGCTGTTAGTGGAACCTGCCAATAGCCTTGAAGGAGGTCTAGTTTGATTACTTCAATCAATACAATCAATCAAATGATCCAACTTCCTTTATATATACTTTTCATACAAAAAGAATGCAACACAAAGTGCCTCACACAATAAAAACAATATTGAGAGAGAAACGGTCGCACTCACAATGTTCTTAAGATGATAAAATCCAGTTTTGGCTATACTTCTAATATGTGTTTCAAAACTAAGATTTGAATCAAAGATAACTCCAAGGTTTTTCACCTTTTGACAGGGTTTTAGTCCTGAGCTTCAGGACCAAAAACTAAGACTTCGGTTTTGTCCTGGTTGAGCTGAAGAAAGTTTTCTGCCATCTAGGACTTGATATCTGAAATACAGTTAAAATGGGCATCAATTTGCCCTAAGTCGTCAGGAGACGTGGTGATGTACAGCTGTGTATCATCAGCATAACTATGGAAACTGATGTTGCATGTAAAGATTAGAAAAGTGTTGGACCTAAAATGGAACCTTGGGGGACCCCACAATCCACAGTTTTGATGAACGTTTATCCATTGTTAAATAAAATTCTCTATCAGAGAGATAAGATTTAAACCATTTAAAAACAGTACCAAAGAGGCCAAACAGATTGTGAAGTCTAGCTTAAAGAATTGAGTGGTTGACTGTATTAATTAAAAGCTCTATAAAATTTGCAGCCTCTTCAGCAATAAGATAGCATTTCCTGACTGTTCGTTCTGGAATATCCTCTTGTCAATCAATCAGTTTGATTTATAAAGCCCAGTATCACAAATCACAATTTGCCTCACAGGGCTTTACAGCATACGACATCCCTCTGTCCTTAGGACTCTCACAGCGGATAAGGAAAAACTCCCCCAAAAAAAACCTTTAACGGGGGAAAAAAACGGTAGAAACCTCAGGAAGAGCAACTGAGGAGGGATCCCTC
>NC_065511.1:2000278-2016104 GCF_006386435.1 Epinephelus moara
TTGAGGTTAGATAGGTACTATCTGAGGACAGGAGATCATGAATTTTGCCTCTAATAGTTAGAATTTTGTCATTAAAAAAGCTCATAAAATCATTACTGCTAAGGGCTAAAGGAATACAAGGCTCAATAGAGCTTTGACTCTCAGTCAGCCTGGCTACAGCGCTGAAAAGAAACCTGGGGTTATTCTTATAGTTTTAACTTACAGGTTGTATGAAACCATTTACAGTAAAAAAGACAGAAATGATCATAAATGCCTACATCCACAACTGAAGAAATATGTGCAGAGAGGCATGGCATGGGTTATCACTAAGTCTAAGGTGTGGCCTCTGTTTGTGTGTTGGCTGGGTAACATGTTGGATAAAATTCATACAGTTAAGTAAATGTTCTGTTCTGTACGACATCTAACGCATGTCTGTCCGTCCTGGAAGAGAGATCCCTCCTCAGTTGCTCTTCCTGAGATTTCTACCATTTTTTTCCCCCATTAAAGTTTTTTTTTGGAGGGAGTTTTTCCTTATCCGCTGCGAGGGTCCTAAGGACAGAGGGATGTCGTATGCTGTAAAGCCCTGTGAGGCAAATTGTGATTTGTGATATTGGGCTTTATAAATCAAATTGATTGATTGATTAATTGATCAATTTTAAAAAATTCTATGCAAAAGAGTCAGATTGTTTGTCTACGTGCAGATTAAAATCACCTAAAATAATAACTTTATGGTTAGTGTGGATGATGGACAGCATTTCTGAAAAGTCTCAGATAAAAGAGGAGCATAGTTTGGGTGGCCTGTAAACACACATACACGTTATAGGAGGACTATTAAAAACAAAGGAGGGATATTCCAAAGAAGTGTATTCATCAAATGTAATTTGTTTAAAACCAAGTGATGCTGAGAGAATGGATGCTGTTCCCCCACCTCTTTTACCTGTCCTGGATGAATAAGAAAAACTGTAGTTGTATGGCGAGGCTTCAATGAGTGTAGCTGGTCCATCTGTGTTAAGCCAGGTCTCAGTTTAAAATATACAAACAATATTATTGTCTAAAATCAAGTCAGTAATAGTCTTGTTTTAAAGAAATCTGACATTTAATAGTGCCATACTCAGGGTCACTGGTACGGTTTTATTGTGAGAAGGGTTAGCACCTGGTGATATGTGTGTGTACAGAGATCTGAGGTGGTTAGTAAGATTGACTGTCTTGCTTTGATCTGTACAGTCACTAGATGTAGGGATGCATAAAAGGTTGTTTAAGTTTACTACACTGCAAGTCCACCTAGATTTTGTAAGAGATTGAGAATTTATCAGATTGAATTTCAAAAACGGTCTGTTAGGTCTATTAGTTATATGGGTTAGTTACAAAGACAGTTGTGATGACTAAATACGTTGTTGTTAGAGGGCCCTGGCTCTACTTAATTAACAGAGGAAGAACATGCGGAACCAAGTGGATTGGCTTTGGCTGCGACGAGGGAGCAGGCGTTTGGTCCAGTGAGAGCTGGGGCATGTTGGAGACAGAGGAGGCGGTGGAAGATTGGAGCACTCCTTCAGCAGCGGAAACTCCTACATGTTGAGGATGTCGTACCTGTTGGCCATCGAAAGGTCCCAAGGTGGAGCTCAGGGAGACGGGCACTTTGCACTGTGTTTGCCCTTAATAGTCCAGTGTTCCCGCTGACATGGGGTTGAGCTCACTGGATCCGACGGGCGACTGAGTCACAGCTGGGATGGGAGTACTGTCTGCTGCTTGGGGCTTAGCCCCCAGGAGAGACCACCAATCCTCAGGCTAAGCTGAAACAGCCACACACTCAGGGACCCCTGCGATGATGGAGCCGGTCCAGGAAAGAGTTGGATCATTGTCCGTTTCTGGAATGGAGCAGCCACAGGATTGAAATGGACAGGTTGCATTCCTGTTGACACAGCTGGGGGAGCCCAGGATGGCTAGGTGTTTAGCCTGAGCCGTGTTGACAGAGGAAAACTCCAAAATTAGCTTGTCTTTCTCCCTGAGCTCGGATTCCGGATGAGTGATGCTTTTCTTATTCTTTGTCACGGTAAGCTAACATAAATTACACTAGGCCTGGGCGGTTCATTGATTTTTTTTTTTTTTTACAATATATCGATATATATTTTCAAGCAAGATGTAAATTTAGACAATACAGTTTGTATTGATGTAGGGTCAAGGTGAGTCACATAATGCATACCAGTGTTCATCTCTCCTCTCTCATATTCCACACAGCTCTGCCCCACACACTCACTCACAAGTTCTCCATCAACACTCAGAGAGACACAGAGCTGCTCCTCTGTTTAATCTGTCTGTTAATTAGTCTACAGTGAGACATCGGTCTGTATAGCACAAGCTATGCTAAATCAGTCTGTGTGATAAATGAAGTTACCGCAGTAGCACACGTACAATACTGTGGGCCTTTTCCTCTGTAACTCTTAGCCACTTCCAGTCAATTTGTGTTTATCTGTTATTGGTTTAGACGCGTGGTGCCATGCCGAGCTGCGCACCTACTCCAGTCCAAAAGCCGGGCTGCCCACACTCAAGCAGCGTTTAGCCGACCGCAGCCAACCCCCGACTGGCCCGTTTCTCCCCCTCGAACAAGTATGTGTGTTGTAAGACTCTACTCACCTCTGTCTGCAGGAGACCAGAGAGAAAGGCATTTGTAAAAGTCTCTATGTGTTCATCTCTCAAGACTTTTGTAGCTTCTAACTGAATCTCCGTGGTAGTGTAGTCACGGTACCAAAATTGGGACCCACGGTACAATACCAGTGGAAGTATCACGGTTCTGAGTAGTATCACGATACCACAGCAAAAATTAGGCAGATGTGCCTTTTGTCATTTATAAAAAGATAAATCACATTCTATAATACATCAATGATATTTCAATGGAATAAATTACTTGTTGACTTATTCATACTTCAAAAACAGCATCAATAAGTGATTAACATAGGGGGGATCAAAATAAAATGAATAAATAAAATAAAAATCAACCAGCCACCCTCCTCCTCTGATAAGTTACGAACAGTCCCTTAAGTGCAGTGAGGTTTGTGGACCGTTACCTGCCACAAAGAGAGAAATGTGAACGGCTCATCTCTCCTCTGACACGTCACATACCTGTGTGCCGCCGTGGCTCGGCTGTTCAGGAATTTCTGGGCAGTCATGACACCAACAAAGAGGAAATTATTGGATCAGGAGCTGGGCTTCTCGGTCGCCGATAGGCCATTATCTTGCGTGGCCACAGCGCTCCGTCGTATTCCTGTCTGTGTCCCCCGTTCAACCCACAACTGTCAGGATTCGCCTTTCGTTTCTGCTGCTGGTTGAAATCTGTACTGGCACAGCGTGCTCCTGAATGATTTCTTTTGCTCGCGCAAAACTATTTTTAGTCGCAAATGTGAGTAAAATGCTTGCACCGTAGAGCTCTGTGAAAAACAAATCACTGTAGCATATATAAACAAATCTAGCCTACAAGTAAAAAGAAATAAATAATAACTTTCACTGCTTAAAGATACTCAATAGCTCAGCTAATACCTGAAATGTCACTGGAAAACAAACCACTGCAGCAGCATATTGAGTGCCAGGTGGCCAGCGTGCGCCGTTATTGGACGGCGCATGGACACTCACCCTCTTGCGATAGTAGTGGCACCGTAGTACTACGGGACTCCAGCATTATGGTATCATATGTACCGTGGTGTTTAAGTACCGCGGTCTACCGTTGGTACCAGTATACCATGCAATACTACTCTGTGGTTTGGAGTTTAGTTTCTCTCCTGCGTCCTGTTGGTACTTTACATATCTGCTATATTTTAGTGTTTAGGTTGGCTATCCGCCATATTAGAGGAAGTTGCTGCTCAAAAATTCAACACTTCCTAATTTTGCTGCATCACAGTAAAACTTTTTACACAACAAAATAATGGGAAACTTTAATTTTTAAGGTGTTTCTTCAATTAAGACACGAAGAGTAAAAGCAGAAACAGCCACAGTGAGATGTTGATGAAGAGCTGCAGACAACAGGCTCTTACTGCACCTTTGCAAAAAGCTCACCTCCAACAGGTAAACTTCTTTTACCTGCCATGCTGTGGAAAAATACATGCAGCAGAAATAACAGGGGATTCAGCCATGGATCAGCTTGCAACTAAACATGTAGCCCACTTAGTAGAAAATACCGGGATATATATTGTGTATTACCATTCAGCCTGAAAATACCGGGATATGAATTTTTGTCCATATCGCCCAGCCCTTAATGACACTTAGGTCTACACTCCATACACGCCATCACACATGCAGATCATAAAAGTCCATAAAAGTGCTCAAAGCATAGCCTAGCCATCAGGCTAAAAACAAACTTCGGTCATCATCCAGCTGTTAGCCAATTCAACTTAAGATGCAGGCATCTGATGACTTAAAAGCTCTTTGTCGTTAAAATGTATAGATAAAACAATCAGGATCTTAAAGTGTAGCATATAATATGGCTTAAAACTGGATAAAAAGTCACCTTTGTGACAGAGCTTTTCACAGGGACAGCGTATACCCCAACACATGCGCAGTTCTCCAGTACTCAGCCAAAGTTGTTAAATGACTTTGGAAGATCCCACACGATCAGCACAGTCCTCCATGCATGGAAGCAGGAATGAATCGTGTTTTGTAGTGGCATTAACCTTGCGATAATCATTACAGAACTGTGGGGTTTGGTCAGCTTTAGGAATGAGGAGGGAAGAGGAACTCCAAGGACTGCTGCTTGGAACGGCGAAACCATGATCAAGGAGATATTTTACCTCCTGTTGCATCACAGCGTGTTTAGTTGGATGAACATGATATGAGTCCTTTTTAATAGTTTTGTGATTTCCCATATCAATGTCATGTTTTAACATATTAGTTTGAGTGGATATGTCACCAAAAGGCTGGGAAAGCTTTTGATGAGTGCACTGATGTCAGACCTGGCTGAATCAGACAGATGCGCCAAATATGCATTTAGGTCTGACAATATCTCAGAGTTTCTGAGGCCCACACATAAACAGAGCTGCGTCTGTCATCCTGCCCGTCATCACTAGGACTGTACAGGGCCGGAGCGACGCACACTGAGGCAACAGATGAACAACAGGAGATGAGCTTGCGCAAGTATCGCAGTCAACATACTTTTTAATCATGTCGATATGACACACAAGTGTTTTTCTTACGGTCCGGAGTTTGGATTACATAATCCGTTTCACCGAGTTTTCGGTCTACTACATATGGACCAGAAAAATTGGCCTGCATGCCAGAACAAACTATAGGCAACAGGACTAGTACACGGTCACCTGCCTGGAATTTCTGGGCAACAGACCTTTTGTCATAATTTGTTTTCATTTTTGACTGAGAGGTCGCAAGTGAATCATGGGGCCAGATCACATGAATGATGTAATCTCTCTCTGAACGAACTTAAGTAGCCCAAGTTATACTTTAGTGCTGTATTTATCGGAGAGCTAGCTCTCACTCAACAGACGCAAAGGGCCATGCACAGTGTGGCCAAAAACCAAGTCGGCTGGACTGAACCCTGAAGACTCCTGCATGGTGTCCCTCACAGCGAACAACAACTGGTCTCTGATTGGGTTTGTGAAAATAGGTTAAAGCTGAATGTTTTAAAAACAAAGAGTATCATGCTGGGGTCTAGATATATGCTAAGATCTAATCAATTATAGATGAAACACTTAGCTGGTCTTCACATAATAACAACAATAAAATGGTGTCTAAAATGAGTAGTAATATTTCAATGATAAAAAGGGGCGCACATTTATTGACTGTTGATGCAGTTAAATTGGTATTGCAATCTTTAGTATTATGCCCAACCAACTACTGCCCAACAATATGGTCTAGTGCTTCAAAACAGGACTTAAACAAATTACAGATCACTCAGAATAGGGCGGCACGACTAGCGCTCCGCTGCTCTGGGAGGAGTAGTGTTGAATGGATACACACTGCACTGACTTGGATGAAGTAGATCAAAGAGTAGCATGTAGCCTGGTGATTTTTCTGTTTAATGTTGGTCAGTTGGGTAGACCGGAGAAATTGCTGTTACAGTTACAACCTACTGATACTAGACATGGCTATGCGACTAGGCATGCCTGGGGTGCCCACTTTACTTCACCTATACCAAGAACTAATGCACTTAAAGGTGATAGATATAGGATTCATACTTCCCGGTCAGTAGGGAAGTATGCCCACTCTCGCTCCACTCTTCAATTCTACAGGTTGCCAGGTTCGTAAACAACAGACACTTGAGACAGCGATGTCAAGTGAAGAGTCTTTTGTTTTTTTGTTTTTTTAATTGGCTTTTTTGCCGCGAGCCGGATTCGAACCCACGGCCGCTGCAGCGAGGCAATGCCTCTGTACATGGGGCGCCGGCACTATAAGTGAAGAGTCTTTTGTGGTATAGTAATTAAAAAATAATAATAATAAATCATGAATCCTCTCTTGTGCACCCTGTAACACACTGTAACAATCTCCATAAAGCATTTTTAGCTCTACTCGTCACTAATGCTAACGTAATCAGTCAATTAGGATCCTTTGTCGTGGTGGACACTGATTCAGCAACGTCCTGTATACACACAAAAACACGAAAGTGTTCTTGATATTAAAACGGCAAATATATTCCTCTGTTATAATTTCCCACCAATAATAATAATAATAATAACATGATAGTTCGGCTGTACTAGATATTTAATATATTCAGTAGATTTACTTTTTTTACGACACTATTTGACAACTCTACAACCGGAAGAATCAGTCCCAAAAACGCCGTTTCTAGAGAACTTGCTAAAATATCTGAAATTAACCATCATCCTTACTTTTTCTTAACATATTTCATCTAGGTGCAGTGTCATTACTAGTTCGGCTGTACTAGATATTTGATATATTCAGTAGATGTATCTTTTTACGACTCTATTTTACAACAAGCCGCAAAAAACTAACGTTACCGTCCCAAAAATGCTGTTTCTAGAGTATTAGGTAAAATAACTGAAATTAGCCGACATTTTAACTTTTTCTTAACATAGTTCATCTAGGTGCGGTGTGAGTACTAGTTCGGCTTTACTAGATATTTGATATATTCAGTAGATTTACTTTTTTACGACACTATTTGACAACTCTAAAACCGGAAGAATCACAGTCCCAAAAACGTCATTTCTAGAGAACTTGCTAAAATATCTGAAATTAACCATCATCCTTACTTTTTCTTAACATATTTCATCTAGGTGCAGTGTAATTACTAGTTTGGCTTTACTAGATATTAGATATATTCAGCAGATATATCTTTTTACAACCCTGCTGCGTTAGTTAGCAAACATTAGCTTACCTGTCCAGAAGGAACGCGACAACCTCTGTGTGGCTTTTTAGCCCTTTTTCTGCCTTCAGCTGACACCAACGATCAAATGCTGAACCGATGTTGATTCTGGTTTTGCTTCTCTGTTGGTCGGCTAGAATTTGAGATGGATAGCGCTGGGACGAAGCCATACCTCTGCAGCTATCACAATCTGGCAACCCTGAGCTCCCCCCCTCCGTAACCAACATAACCAAATCAAAATATTGACACATTTTGGGCCCGTCAAAATTTCTAAAACAATTATTTCTCTACTGTAATTTTTTATTTATTTTTTTTCAGGAAAATATAGACTTTAATTCTACACCTTTCTAGACATTCTATGGATGTATTATTTTTTTTAAATATTTGTTTTGATGAAACAGCTATACATATGACCTTTAAGAGAACTGTAATGTATAGAGCGATGACATACTGGAATAGGCATCCACCACATATAATTAGGATATCCAATAAATTGAGATTCAAAAAGAAATTAAAAGAAGCTGTGATCTGTAAAGTTATGTTTGTATAGACAGATGATTCTTTTTTTTTAGTTATGAATGCTCTTCTGGTGATTATTTGAAGAACCTTAAAAAAGTGTAATGTGAAAAAAAAAATCATTGGCTACTTCTGATGTTTTCCTTTGTGGTAGGTTAAGTGTGCTAAGTGCTATGTAGTTGTGGTTGTTGTGTTTTGATGTTGTGTTTTTTGATTGGGTTATGTTATGTTTTAATTTGATTGTTATGTATGTTGTGTATGTTATGTATGTTTATGATGTGTGTCTGGACTCCAGGAAGAATAGTCTTCGCTGAGGTGAAGACTAATGGGCATTCATAATAAACAAATAAACAAATAAACAACAGGGGCAACCCCTCATCCCACTCACAGTTCAACACAGTGCAGAATTTGCAAAGCATGCTTTTCAGAGTTTGGTGGAATCTTTCTAATGCACCCTGGCCCTCTAGGGCACTGGAAGTGTGGTGCTCAACATTTTACTCTAACACGGCCTGAGCAAAGATTTTGGAAATTAAATTTGATCCTTGGTCACTTTGGATACATTTTGGGAGGCCAAATGTGCTGAGCGCAACGGTACGGCCCCAAGATAACGTGTTGCCGCACACATCATAGTGAGGACGTACTGGTAACCGGACTTTGTTTTTGGTAAAGTTCCAACACAGTCAACTATAACATGTTAAAATGGTTCTCCAACAACAGGAACTGACTTTAATGGAGCAGCGGGAATCACCTGATTTGGTATGCCAGAGATTTGACAGGTATGGCATGAACAACAGTACTTAACAACATCGGATTACAATCCTGGCCAGAAATAGATAAGAAATAATGGAGGACTGATTGTATGTTTTTCTGATATCGAAATGGCCAGATATGCTATGGTCATGAGCTAAGCTCAGGACCTGTAGACGAAAAGGCTGAGGCACGACAATTTAGCACACAGACTTGCATAAAACCAGAGCTTGGAGAACAGCAGCGCATCAGAACACCATCATCAATAAAGTAAGACAGAGATTATTCACGTCGGGTTTTTCACAAAAGATAAGCAAGACGACAAATCAACATCACTTTGCTGGACTCTAATCAGCTGTTCTCTATATACTGAAAGTGTCAGGGTTTTGTCATCAGGCTGAAGCTCAAAGGAGACAGGTACAGTTTCTTTACACTCTGAGGGTGAGCTTGTTGGATCAGAGGTACTCATAAAAGAGTCACCAAGGTCCACCAAGTCTCCCAAGTTTTTGTGCCTGAGCTTGAGTTACGGCACACACAGGGAACAGGGCGTCTGAGTTTAGCGCAGCGAAGCCAGAAACACACACCTCTGTGGTTTGGTTTTCAATTACCTCAGCAGACAGGAAAACTTTTCCGCAAGCCAAATCATTCTGGAGGATAAGATAAATACCGGCAATCAGTAACTCAGGAGGCACAGCAATTTGAAATTTACCTGTCACAGTTCTGGATGACAGCTGAATGGAATGTAAAGGCACAGCAATTTGAAATTTACCTGTCACAGTTCTGGATGACAGCTGAATGGAATGCAAAGGCGCGTGTATCATACTTATTCGTAAGACTGAGCCAAATGGGTAACGGCAATCAGTAACTCAGGAGGCACAGCAATTTGAAATTTACCTGTCACAGTTCTGGATGACAGCTGAATGGAATGCAAAGGCACAGCAATTTGAAATTTACCTGTCATAGTTCTGGATGACAGCTGAATTGAATGCAAAGGCGCGTGTATCATACTTATTCGTAAGACTGAGCCAAATGGGTAACACACCACCACGATGAATGGATTTTTTGCATCAGTATCTCTCAGAATGGTGAGGGGGACATGCTTTTCCTCATCCACTAGTGAAACATAATCTTCATTAACAAATGGTTTGAAATCCTCATCCTCACTTTGTCTTTTTCTGTTTCTGCCACGCCAAGTCACGTTTTGCATGGAGAGTGGTTTGGTTTGAATCACTACCAAATGGAGAGGGGCCTTTCTATGTTTGGTTTGCTCTTTTCTTTTTAGAGTGGGGCAGGCGGCAATGATGTGTTCTTGCTCATGGCAGTAAAATACTCACAAATTTCAGTGGCTGCAGTAGGGTTGTGACAAGCAGTTTTTGGAGACTTAACCTTTCGGTCAGCTGAAACTGGTTCACAACAAACTGGAAGAGAAAAGACGTTTTTGTGAGTTAAATCAAAATTGATCTGCCAGCACTGTGGCAGCAGTGAGGGACATGACTTTTTGTTCTTTAGATTAAATTTTCCCGGGGAGCTGAGTTTTAAACTCTTCAGGCAATATGAGCTCATGCATGTCATCCAATGTTTTAACCTTGCTGGCTTGGCACCATTTGTCAAAAAGAGCCCCTTTCTCCCTTGCAAACTCCACATATGTCTGGTTGGCAGTTATTTTACAATTTCTACAATTTACAATATATGCTTCTGGCACTAACTTGGAAGCACAAAGGACAGTGGCTTTCACAGCTTTGTAATTCAGGATTTCTTTAGTTGTCAAAGAAGTACACACTTCTTGAGTTTTTCCCACTGATTTGCACTGCAGCAAAAGACCATTCTTTGGCCAATGCAGTGTAGCTGAGGTACGTTCAAACACATTTAAATATGAATCTACCTCAGATTCTCTAAAGGGTGGGACTAGTACAACGTGCCTACTCACATCAAAGCTGTCTTGGGGACTAGGGTTGGGTTACTGGTGAGGGGTCGATGGACTGGCAGTTACAGCGGCTCCCTGCTCTATCTCCAGTGCCCTTACCCTGAAATGCATGGCTTCCACTCCATCTCATGCTTCCACACCTCCATCTGCCTGAGCTGCAGGGTTAGCTCCCGGTCCTCTGTAGTCATGTTAGTTTTTGATAGGGGGTCTGGAGAAGGGGCAGGAATACCAGCAGGTCCACCCAGCTCAACTCCACCCGTGGGAGCAGGCTCACCAAACAGACCCCTTTCATTCAGCTTAGTACACAGGAGCTCTTTTAACTTCTCTTTCTTTGCATTTATTGGCACCTGCACATCAAATTTGCAATCAAGACTAAATCAGATTTTTTACATTTATCTAGTTTTTCCACTGTCTCTTCAGTGGTGAAATCCTACAATTTAAACTCCATTTTGTCACCACCACAAAAGAAAAACTTGGGTACCGAAACCCGATATTAAATTAGCCCCGGGGCTACATTATCAAAGACCGTAGTATTGATAAGCGCTAACAGTATCGGGTTCTTTTGTGCTGGCGCTGAACTCCTCCACATACACACACATTCACACACATACACACACTCACTAGCCTACACGACACGGTAACTGGTGAACACCTGCGCGGCCGCGGTGTAAATAAAGTGAAGATAACTCGAAAATGACTCGAGTTGACGGCAGCTACGCTCGTTACTGTAAGTGACATTAAACCTTAGGGAGTAAGAAGCCAAATGACAGCTGTCAGTATGTAAACTAACTTAGTCTGAAACTTATCCTGAAATACTTTTTAACTTAGCTGCTGGTTGAGACAAACAGCTCTCCTCTCTCTACCAGCAATATGTTACCAGCCAAGGCACGCGCTGAATCATCTACGTCATCACGCTAATTTGAATACATACAGAACTTTGAGGTACAGTGGAAACGCAAACCACACAGATTACCAGGAATTCTTTTACCCAGGTAAATAAATTCCTGGTAATAAAAGTTCCTGGGAATGTTGGTGGAAAAGGTGTTATTGCCAAACAAAAAGGGCTTCTCACTCTTACTAAAACTGCTTAAAGTGCTCTATTTACAGTGCTCAACAAAAGAATACAAGAAAACCCACTGATAACTCTTAAAAGTAAACTATTAAACAAAACTCAACTTGTCTACTCAAAACTGACCAACTAACTTTCCTGAATGCCTGAATTCCTGAATGGGTCATGGGTCCATTCTGAAAAGTGACTCGCAAATGTGTCAAATTTGTAAAAAACGCACTTTATTTTGAAGTACAGTACATTTTCAGTAAAAAGCTTTTATTTTGAAGTGCCATTTCCTGCTGTAAAATAAGACACTAGCAGACAGCTACAGGACAGAGACAGCAAACCAACCCGACAACATAGCCAGATGCAAGTATGACGCTTAATAACTAAGTACAAAAAGTAAGGAAATTTGTGTTTGGTTGTGTATATGGTTCTTCCACACGCCACTGAGGCTCCTGTTTGTTGAATGTATAAATTGTTAAATTGCCAATATGTCTTGTTTCTTCAGACTTCAACCATCCAATCCACCAAACAACACCAAATGTGGCACCATTTAAAAGGGAAATAAAAAGGCTTTCCAACGGTGTAAAAAATTTTGCCAAGAAGCATTGTTACAACAAAGACATAATCTACCAAACACAAAATTTCCTTCCTTTTTGTGCTTAGTTTATTAAACCATGTGGACTTTAAACTAATGACAAAGGAGAAATCTTGACCCGTGGTGTGGCTGGGAATCACTGCCCTACAGTATTCATTAGCTACTATGTAAAAAGATTTCTCTGTCAATAAGAATGAAGAGTTGCTTTTATACTGTTTCCCTACCCCTCTTGTGTGGATCAGTGAGGACAAAACAGCAGTATAACAAGAAAGATAAGAATTTACAGGGGCTTTGATGGACATTGTCAATAGGTTCTAATGTGTCCAGTGTAGATATAATGAGTGTAGATGACAGACTTGTTATGTCTTTATGTGTCTATATGCACGGATCACTGAACAATGAGAATACATCTGCTGTAATTACTGATTAATTACCATAATATGTAACTTTTGAGGAGAAAGCAGTGAGACATGTGACAGCCTGCTTCCAAGGTTGGGTGGAGACAACTAAATGCATTTCTTTGATTCACCAACTCCACAAAATGTTGTCAAATCATTTTACTTAATCATTAACTACAATGTGCATTTCCTGTAGAAAATGCAGTGTGAGAGCTGGAAGCTGTGGCCGCTGCCAGCTGCAAGCTGCTGCTACAACAGCAATTATTTAAATCATTTACCACCACCTACTGGTGATATTGAATCAAATGCTACAGACTCAATCAGCATACCCATCTGTGCAACTTTGAATTTTGTGTTCATGCCCTTAGCAGGATACAAACTCACGACCTTTGGATCTAATAGGGGCACAAAAGTAGCTTGAACTAATGGTCTTTTCTGATGTACTGTACCTGTCTACTGGACAACAAAAGATGAATGCTTTTAAAAATGCATATCAATCAATCTAAACGTAAAATAATATAATATCAAAGAGTATAAGACTCATATTGAATGATAGTTCATGAGCAACTTTATCCATAAGAGCCATGTTACATGGAGGGTATTGACCCTACAACCTTGCTATCTAACAGAGAAAGCTGACTATTACCAGGGTTTAAACACAAAGCCAATGAAGGATCGCAGCAGCACAGGGCATAAAATCACATTTGGTCAAGGATAAACTGATTTGCCTAAAACAAAGTCAGAAATTTAAACATTATTATGTGCTTTGCAAACAGCATTAACATGTCTAAGCGCTGCATGTGTATTAAACTGACTCAGAGACACCATTAGGTCAAGGTAAAGCTTTACAGAGTCATGATGCAATCATCGCCCTTGCACTTCCCAAAATGCACATTGATTTGCGCCATTTGCTTTACCCTAATGTGCTACCAAGCATCCTGGTCAGTAGAAGTGAATGATAAACAATAAAAAGGAAAGAGGTCCTAACTGTTGAAACATCTTAGAAGCAAAAAGACACTGCTGTAGGCGTGATCAATGATCCAATCAGCCATGTGGGGTTTGAGACAATTATTATTTTTTGACAGCCACATTGGGAAGGATGTGAACCTCCGATCACCTGTCCCACAAGGGGTGCAAACAGCTGGCATGTGCTGTTACCACTACATTACAAAGCAATCTGATTACTTGAAGAGACAGAGGCCCAAACCATCAGAGACAGAGGCAGATTAAATGTTAATTAAAAACAGAGAAAATTCAAAAATGTAATACAACAGAAAGATTGTAGGAGTAGTAGCACTGCTACTGGTACCACTACTTTTAGTAGTAGTACTGATAGCCACAGTAGTAGTGGTATTAAAAGCAGCAGTTGTATTCATATAAGTAGTAGCCACAGACCTCACTCCCATAGACTGTCATTATAAATTTTAATACATAAAAAAATTACTGAAACATTTGAAATTAAGAAAGGCAATAGGATACATCTCCTCAGATGATATGGAAATGAACTTTGTATGACAAATCGTACAGAGGTAGACAGATGCTCAACAAAAGGCAAAATAATATACAACTAGAATATTTGAATTTTCTGAAGAAAATACATGCAAGCTGGAAGGTGTTAGCTGCTGCTGCTGCATGCACCCAGTTGCAGCTGCTGCCAGTGGCAAGCTGCTGCTACAAGGTCAATTTTCAACTTTGCTGAAATTGTATACCGTGGAAAATATCATTAAAGAGATATGGCCATTAAGTAGTACTGTGATGTTTTACTCATGGCCATTGCTGCCTTGCTTAGATATGTCATGCACATGCTCATGGCAAACTTGTTTAAGTTTCATTTAAGTCAACAGATTTTTAAAAAAATTTGAGCAAATGCAAAATGAAGTTTCGTAGTCCTTATTAGGGTATGCATACTTTATAACAGCAGAAACTCGCAATGTCTCAACCCAAGCATGCAGTAGAACAGATTTTGTAAATGAGTCATGTTTCTTAACTTAACCCTCCTCCACATACCATTCCCTCATTCCAATATGAGTTTCACATTTGGCAATATGTTATCATGTTAAAAGCTGAAACGTTTCACATTATAAATAGATAAATTGTTTATTGTTATAGAAAGAAACATTTCTTGTTTACATGTAAAAAGGCTTTTTTGTAGAGCTTGTACTTGTTTTCAAATCTCTAGTCAATCAGACTTACAGTGTGAGGGATATGGCTTGTCATAGTTTTCACTGGCTGTAAATTATAGCGCTCACCTTGAGATCATTAGGATCAAATGTGATGAGAAGCATTAAGACATAATTTTCAGTTACTGAGCCAAGTTTCATGTCTTTAGTTCATCCCAGCTCACAGCAAATTCTGAAAAAGCATAGTAAAGTATATAATGCAAAACAGGCCACGCCCACAGGCACTAATCATTATTAATATTTGGTTGATAATTAATAATTGATAACTGGTTCATAGTTGCCCCCAGAGCATGTGTACCAAATTTGGTTAAATTCTGTCCACCAGTTGAGGTACATGTTTTCAGTATTGGTGGCGCCCTCTGTGGGTTGAGTTCAAAATGCTTTACCAATCTACCAGGATTTATGATGATTTGATAAATTGTTAATGAGTTTTGGTCAATTTCCTGTAGGCCTTGCCTTTTGCAAAGACCTTTTGATTAATGGTGGCCATGTCTCTTGACCAGTCTTGCTTATTTTAATAGAAATGTGTATATAAACTTTGGACCTGCATAAACCTGCACTTGTATAGCCTTTCCAGTCTTCTGACTACTCAAAGCACTTTAACACCACGGGCTCTAGTTTCGCAGACCGGGCGCGGTGGAGGCGCAGCGCACCTACGCTTCGCCAACTGGGTGTGGCTAGGCGGATTTTGTAAGTTCGGCACACCGTGCGCCCTGGCGTAGCTACTCCTCTACCCCACCTCCGTCCCTCCTACCGGCGCAAGTCGGAAAGAGGGAGGAGACAAGGCGTGGAGTGGGTTTTACACACATCACACCAATCAAATGAGCCCCTCTCCTCGCCCTTAAATGCGCCAACTCAATTCGCCATGGCGGAAGAGAGCAGCAGCGTCAGACGGCCAAACTTCTCCCAGGAGGAAACTGATGTTTTGGTCCGGGAGGTCCAAGCTTGCAGTGTCCGAATATACGAAACTGCGAGCAGACCTCCACGGGCTGATGATGCAAAGGTAGCCTGGGAGGAGGTCACCACAATTGTAAATCAATGTTGCGTTTCTCTCGTGCGCACGCGCTCTCTCTTTCTCTCTCGCAGTCTCACTCAGTTTCTTTTCTTTTGAC
>NC_065511.1:2016150-2029379 GCF_006386435.1 Epinephelus moara
CTCCCCCTGCGCTGACAGTAGACGTGGTTTCAGTTGGCAAGCTTTTAGCGCACCTTCGGCGAAGCCTTTTGGCACGAAACTGTCACTGCGCCAAGCTGGATCTGTCGACACCTCCCCCTGCTGCGCCGCCACACCCATCTCAGCGCACCTCGGTCTGCCAAACTACCAAACCGAGCTCGCCTTGGGTTGCGCTGCTCGAAACTAGCTCTGCACGGGGTTCGCCACCCTGCGCCACCCTGCGAAACTAGAGCCCCACATGTCATATTCACATATACACTGGTGGCCAAGGCTACCATATACAGTAAGATTCAACCTGCTACTCAGCTTATACACACTTCCACACCAATGGAACAGCCACTGGGAGCAATTTGGGGTTCAGTATCTTGCCCAAGGATATCTCAAGGATTTGACATACGGACTGGGAAGCCAGGCATCAGACTGATGATTTTGTAATTAGTGGACAATCTGCTCTACCTCCTGAGCCACAGCCAATCCAATTTGGTGTTATTAGAGTCAAAATATATTGGTAGATGTCACATTACTGTTTTTCACATTATGCAAATTAGGATAACCCGCATCATGTCTGACTTCTATGGTCGAAGAGGCTTTTTGCAAAGCACATTGAGGTGGATATGTGTACCAAATTTCAAGTCAGTCACTTGCAAGGCCTTACCAAAATTGTGGAAATTTTGAAAAAGGTCTCCCGGCAGAACATTGCATTATAACAGAATGAACAATGTTACTCACCTCACCCACCAATGGTTTTAATGTTTTGGCTGATCGGTGTATATAGGTGCTACAATTGCCAATCATGGCACATGCCAAGTACCAAAACTGCGCTGTTCTGCGAGTGAGGACAGGAATCACCAAACACTTACATGTATACTGTAAAAAAGGGCCCAGTAACAAACTACCATTATGACTGCTGTTGTAAACTACAATATTAGGCCTCACCAAGGTGCACCATTAGAATTGTAAACAATTCTGGGCATCACATGGAGGCACCAAAAATAAATTATAATAGTGATACTGTAAAAGAGGGGATACTATTTGTTGTGATCTAGGCACCAGTGCTATGTTTTACATGGCGGCACCATTTGTTGGAACTTAAGCTTTAACCTGACCTTGTAATAGATCTCCAATTAAAGTATAAAAATGGCTATCTGAAAAATTTATATATTATTAATAGTAATTATTAGTTATGTTAAATAATATGACTTAATTTACATTAAATCACCTTGTGGGGCACCATTCCCGAAAAAAGGAAAAAATTATAGCCAGTTAAAGATATCAGTCTCATAAAGTTCACTAAACTATCAATTTGGAATTTTGATTAATAATTAAATTAATAACAATAACCAAAATTGATAGTAAAGCCTGAAGGATTTCGGAGTTCTTGACATAGCAGAGGTTGACTATTCATTCACTCTTGTGCAACATTAAACAGACAGCAGGTATGATTCCAAAAAAATATATTTATTCATAAAGTAAGCAAAGCAAAACCAAAACACACAAATTCTAACTAACTAACTAACTAACTAACTAACTAACTAACTATATAAAAGCTTGGTGTGTGTGTGTGTGCGCTCGCGCGAGAGAGAGAAAGACAAAGGCGGGTGTGGTAATCAAAGGGCAGTTTGACCTACAAAACAAAACGGCTTACAACAGAGAACTACAAGATGGCTGAATCAAAGCTGGCTTCAGATCAGGGTCTTGTCTAGCGTGTGGTCAGGAAAAAGACAAAGGAAGGGAAGCGAGACTTTGAGTTGCCTCTTTGGGTGTAGCTCTGTTGAAAGCAAATTTGTAAATGAGTCTATGTGAATGTGATATGTGTTGCAAGGGGTCTGGATTAGTGCAGAGGATGTTAAGTTGCGTGCAAGACATTGTGAACAAACAGCATTAGCAAACTAACATCACTCAGCTTTGGCAAAGCCAACTAACCAACAACCTAACCGCAAACAATCACAACAACAACTCAGTAAACAGCATCAAATACATACAACAAGTTAAACAGTCTTGCTTAGCCTGTACAGCTGTGATAAAGCTATGCCCAGTTGAAACATTACCGATCCTTGAATGAATGGAGGGAAGAGTTGATATGAGGCATGCTGGTTTTGTGAGCCGGCAGAGGAAGGCTGGAAAGAGCTGTGGTTCCAGTGGCAGTCTTTGTCATGTCCTTGTTCCGAAGGTGCAGATTTGAGGAAGCCGGTTGCTCTGGGTCCTTGCAGAGTTAGACGCTGAGGAACTAACTCAACTTGGTTCTCCTTGTTGCTGGAAAGTTAGTTGCAAACCTTGTGTTTGCATTCTAATTTCTCAGGTTTCCAGATTTTTGCTCCTGCTGTGAGCAAGGGCACATCGTGGGGCATGTCACTGTAAGGTCCCGTTTATACGACAACGATTTCAACTGAAAAAGGTAAACTTTAGTTGCGTTTTGGCCGATCGTTTACACAACAGCGGCATTTTGGGTGCCTGAAAACGCAACATTTTGAAAATGGATTCCAGAGTGCAATTTTTTGGAAACGGCAGTGTCTCCGTTGTCATGTAAACTTGCAATATGCAGTTCCTCTGAAAACGGAGACTTTTTGCACATGCGCATTACGGTTCCAGTCACTAGGCATGCATGAGAAAGTCAACCGTCACAACAACAATGCCGAGCTCTGTTTGTGCTGCACACCCCGTTGATTTGAAGTGAAGTGTAGATCTGTTACTGTAGCAACTCCACCTCGTCGTCCATCCAGACAAAGTTATCTGTGCATGCTTTCGCCATTGTGTCTTCTTTGTTTTGGTTTGTAATCACCGCGTTGTAGAGGAAGGCGCTTCAGCGCAGGCGCATGGCGTCATGCCGTGGTGTTGCTTTGCAAATTTACACTGCCACCCATTGGCCTGGCGTGCATACTACAGCGTTTCCAGTAGATTTTGCGGCTCCGTGTGAACGGGGATCGTTTCAATAATGTCGTCATATAAACGCAGAAGTTTTTTAAAACGCAAAGGACAGACTTTTCCGTTTTTAAAAAAAACGTTGTCGTCTAAACAGGGCCTAAAAGTACTGTCCAATCAAGTTTTGAGACTTGGCTCTTACTGAGGTGTGAGGTGGGGCATCCTGTGGAGATGAGTGTCAAATAGCTCTCTTTGTTTGAAGAACAAAGAGCATGCAGAGAAGAAATGCCTTCACATATCCAGTTTAGATTTTAACAAATGACAAATCATCTGTGGTGCTGTGAAACCCAACACTGCTATTGTTCAAATGTTAACTTTTATGTTTTTACTATAAAAGTATGTTTTCGCCCTCAGGTGGATTCTTGATTCCATATTTGGTCATGCTGATTCTAGAGGGTGTTCCCTTATTCTACTTGGAGCTTGCCATTGGTCAGAAGATGAGTAGAGGCAGCATCGGGGCATGGACTGCCATCAGCCCATATTTGGGAGGAATAGGTATGTGCTGACTGAACTAACTGACAATACTGTGCATCAGTACAGCTTTGGAACTCCTCACTGCATCCAGATAAAGCAGTGATGAGGGAGCTTCCTCGCCCCTCTGGTGGCAGAAAAGAGAACAACATGTTGGATTTTATAAGGCTAGATGTGCAGCAAATACAAGGTGGAAAAGTTGGACACAAAGTGCTGTCACTTTATACTGTACTGTCAGTAAAATACTGTTGCTTCCAGTGCATTGTATAGTTGTGGTTTCTGCCTGGATCTCAGTTTTGTTTTTGTGGCTAACTAAGTTAGCTTGATTTTATGTACCATTGTAACTGGTCACTGAGTAATGTATTTCAGTATGTGAAGCATTACTTTTCAAAGCTGTCGAACGAACCAAAACTTCTGCATCTCTTGTTTTTTTTTAACCCTGCTCATGGGACTTGGTTTCTACATCATAGACCTTTGAATCTATTTTTGACTCAAATGGACAAAATGACTTGGAAGAATTATGGGTGAATAGGTGGTTGTAGATTATTTAAAATGGGAAGCAAATAATTCCTTGTAGTGAATTTTTTATTTTATTTATTTTTTGTATAATTCTCTCATTTTAGGACTTGCTAGTGTTGTGACATCCCTGTATCTGTGTCTCTATTACAACATCATCAATGGATGGAGTTTCTGGTACCTCTTTCATTCATTTCAAGTGAGCTGCTAACTAACAAACTACCGTTATTTTTGCAGTAGTTAATACTATAAATGCATACAAAATGTTGGATCTGGTTTACACAGTATGATAACATACCTATACTGTTCTATGTTCACTCCCATGCCAGTCAGTCCTGCCATGGGCAGAGTGCCCAATCAATTCCAACTGGACAGGACCTATAGAGGAGTGTGAAATGGCTACACCCACCCAGTACTTCTTCTACAGGCAAACACTAAACATCTCGTCTTCTATTGAAGAAAATGGAGGCATTCATACAGGCCAGGCCCTGTGCCTCCTGCTTTCCTGGCTGATTACCTACCTGTTCATTGTCCGAGGAGTAAAGTCAACTGGAAAGGTAAGCGAGCTCCAAGTCCCTAAAACTGCAAGTATTAAGAGCATACCAACCTGTTCACATCCCAAGTCGTCACATATGGCTGTGCTACATATCCGCCTGCATATGCTGTTGACGTTTCAGTGTGCCACTACCAGCGCTAGGACATCAACAAAAGCACTGGATTAGGTTAAGAAAAAACATTATTGAGTAACACTTTACTTGAAGGTATCTACTGTCATAACTATGACATGACACTGTCATGAACTTGTCATAAACATTATGTACACGTCATAAACGTTTATGACTGCTGTCATTGAAGCATCACAATGGAGTTTTTGAGCCCTCAAAATATATATCCAAGATCCTTGTGATGCTACATCAACTCACAATAGGCTGGATGACACCTCCGTCATTGTTTGAGAGCGTATGTTTTGCTTGCACTGGCACTATGTAGTTTCAGGGTTCGGGTAGGAAGCCGGACACAAAAAGGACTACAAAATTCGGCTGCTTTACGGCATATGTCATATCCCCCTCCTCTCTTTAGAGTAGCGTAGCCGAACCAAGGTGAACGAAGTTAGACGTGGTTGTCATGGCTGAAGCGACAAAGAAAAGGAAGAAGGTGAAGGTGTTGTCCAAGGAGACAAAGAAATGAAAACGGGAGAGTGATAAAACAAGAGCTCGAACAAGGATTAATATTGGCCCGGGTTTCACACACTGGCAAGATCTGAAAGAGGAGGAGGGATGCCCGACCGGTGGCGACCTGGCGCTGTTACTTCTGTCACTTGGAGACTCACTGTCTGCAGGTCGGCTGCCTCAGGTACATTTTAAGATAACGTGTTAGCCTACATACAGACAGCTTTCATTTTAGTTTGTCTTTAACAGTTTGCTGTTAGCACGTGAGCGCGATGTGCTTGTGTCGACCGCAATCGTAAATCATAATAGCAGTGAATGAGACTGCGGACAGAGCGGCCTCGACTGCGGACAGAGCAGATTGAAATATGGCTTTCTACATGCTGATCACATGTATTGATAGTATTAGTAAGTATTGGCTTGGCTAGCAGAGGTTTTATCGCACTTATCGCACACTTTGTGCGTGTGTGTGTGTGTGTGTGTGTGTGTGTGTGTGTGAGGGGTGAAACGTATAAGCGAACACACACACAGTGCATTCACTGCGTACTTGATACATGTACATTGCATGTGCAACCATCACCGTGTACTTGCTTCGCGTGCACTGCGTGTGCATTCACCGTGTACTTGTTACACATGCAATGCGCGTGCAATGCCTGCACACGCCTAGACATGTGGTTATTAGACACGTCATGTGATCGCAGGGGTCAAAAGTGTCAGCTCGAAGCAACAACGCGTCGTGTGACAGGTAGCATGTCATACGAAAACTATTATAAATTTCAATAGAATAAACTTGCCTGATTAACTGAAAACAATTATAGGCTACAATAACGAAAAAAATAATAGCCTATCGAAAATATAAGTCAAGTCAAGTAAATTGATCATTTGAAAAAAGCCCATTTTACTGCGCTGAGACTCACAGCGAGCAACTGACACTGAAGTGTCCCAAAATGCGTGTGACAGATCATCTGTTATAATACTTGCAGCTTTATATCGAGGAAAAAATGTGTCTCATGAAATTGTTAGGCTATAGTTTTAATGTAAACTGTAAATGTATGTCTATTTAAGGTTTAGAGTGATTCCAGCATATGGTAGTCTGAGTAGACTGTTAGCATTGTGACTGAAAATATTACCCCATAATTTAGGCTACATGGAGTATTAGATTTTTAAAAGGTATCAAACTATTTGAATGCATTGCAGAGTAGAGAGTTTCACCCTCCTGGTCACAGGTTGAGGTGGATTAAAATGAGGTGTGTTAATTCAGCACCATGGACAGCTTCACGGATTTATCATTAAACAGCGACCTGCTCCACCTCAATCTGTGATATCCACGGATTTGGGTCATTCAATTTTAATTATTAATTAATAGCGTAATAGGGTACGGACGGATTAAAACCAGCGGACTTCTGTGTTATACTTTACCAAACTATAGGCTTTATTGTGTGTAGAACCACTTTCTACAGGTGGCGGCTGGCTTCAGTCTTAACTCGCGTGATCAATAATGCGCTGAGAAAGTGTTTGAAGTCCAAAAAAAGAAATTTGTTACAAAAAAAACGTCAACAAAACAAGTTTCAAAATTCAAATTATACTTTTTTCAAACGAAACTTCAATATGACACCTTATCTTTGGTTACCCCTCATAGTGTGTGTGTGTGTGTGTGTGTGTGTGTGTGTGTGTGTGTGTGTGTGTGTGCGCGCGCGCTGTGAGGAGGAGGTCAGCCCTGACATGCAGAGAGCAACTCATTTCTGAGTTTCGAAAATGAATAAATAAATAAAGCAATCAGCCTAATCATGTATGTACAAAATGCTATAGGGCTACTTTACCTGTTCTTAAGACATGATGATCGCGCATTACACGGCCAGCTTCAGGAAGTTCACCGGTATCGTTGGCTTGTCAACAAATGCACGCGCAGAAAATATTTTGCAACAGTTGTAACAGACAATGCCGTTTTTCATCTGTAGGGGGACCCCGTGAGGTAAAAAGCGCAATCCTCCTTTGTGTTGCTAAAGGTGTAATTCGGTTTTTGTAATGACAAGTTGACATTGTTTGGGTTGTCTTGATTTTGACAACTTGACATTAATTAAAGTGACATTACCAGAAGTTGTCTTTGTCATGACAACTTGACATTTATGACAACTTGGCATTAACCAGGATGACATTACCAGAAGATGTCTTTGTCATAACAACTTGACATGAACAAAAATTGCACCTCTTTTTGTGTTTATGACAAGGTGACATAATGATTATTATAAAAAGATGTCCAAGGTTACAGACCGATTCTAACACTCGGTCAGATAGATGTCTGGCAGGATAGGACACAAAACTGGCTGTCATCACACCATTATGACAGTGTAATGAATACATTCTTTGACCTCAAGTAAAGTGGTACCATTTTGAGTTGTCATTAAGATATCTTGATGACATGGTAGTTTGCAGCATGGCGAGTTTGGAGAGAAAGCGCAAAGTGAAATTCGACCCTATGGAATTAGAGGTGTTGGTAGATGAGGCCAATTAACACTTAAATGAGCTACAGCAAAGAAACCTGACTGTCTCACAAAATATGGGAAGAAATCTGTGAAAAAGTAAATGCTGTTGGTAAAACGATGCGGACAGTGGATGAAGTGAAAAGAAGATATCAAGATATCAGAAGAAGAACAAAAGAAAAATTGGCGTATAATAAAACGTCTGCAAATAAAACAGGTGGGGCCACAGTAGATGAGATGCCTCTGACCCACAGCCAGGGACTGGAGAGGGAGGAGAGGTGCGCACGGCGGGCAAGTTCCACCTGCGTAAAAGGAAACACAAATAATACACTCAACTGTCACGTTTAAGTTTTCTTATATTGGCTGTGAATATTAATTTTGTGTAAAATAGGCTATACGATAAAGAACTGTTTAGTTTTGTTTTTTTTGCCACGATGAATGTTAGAGCTATAGCCTAATATATTTTGTGACTGAAACAATCTGTCATTAATATGATTTTGCGTGGCTTAACATAATTAGACGTTAATAAGACTGTGTATTTCGTTTGATAATAATGTTTGGAATCTAGAAAGTGATTTCAATCGTCTTTTTTTCAGTAAATGTGATTTGCTTAACTTTGCAATGCTCTGCAGTTTATTGGGTCACACTAGCACTCGTATTCTAATCTACAGCATATGTTTAATCAAGGTGTATTTCTGCATTACATATTACTGAATGAAAATAGAAAAATAAATGCATATACCAAACAGCTCACAAGAAGTGACTTCGAATGAGATTGCTGCGTGTCTGCATCCCCGCAGCATTGGGTTGTTGCTCCATACGGCGGGGGGGGCAGGTCGGCGTTCTCCTCCGGCATGGCATTATGCTCCAGCCCGAGGGGGATTTAAGTATATGAAATGAATAAAAAAATAAATAAAAGAATTTCAACCTGATGCTGTCCAGCTGCATATCATGCTGCTGCAACAGGTGCCATACAGCCACATTATGAACTGACACCACCTGTCTGCATAGCATTGTGCTGTGACAGGGGTTGACCGACAGTGTATCATAACACCGCAAAAGGTTACTGTCAGGCCACATTAAAAGCGTATCACACCACCACGAAAGGTCACTTTTGGCATCAGGTGACACTGAAATCACTGACGTATCAGCGTCAGTATGGAATGAAAGATAGGTCATATTCATGTTACCAGTATTAAGTGTCTAACAATACTGTACATTAACGTTACCCACAATCAACAATTAGTTTAATATAGCCTAAGGCCACTAAGAGGACTTTGATCTAGTATGTCAAGTGATGAAATCTCAACTTAAAACTACAGAAAACTATTTTTGTATTCTTATATATTTGTTAGCCATATGAAAGGTCTTTGGTCATACAATCAGGTACAATCACAGGAACTAACAATTGAAATATTTGAAATAGACCTGTGGACCTATCCGACCAACTAAAAGAATGTGCATTTAAGAAATTATGAAGCATGCAAGTGTTTTTTTTTTTTACTTTGACCAGACAAGAGGAATGATTGTGGGGATATGATGGAATTATATACTACCTCCTCCCCACACATTCACTCCCATATTTAAACTTTTACCCTAACTTTGCTGTTTGGCTCCATCTCGAGGTTGTGTACTTCACAGCCACATTTCCATATGTGGTCCTCTTCATCTACCTGATCCGGGGCGTCACTCTTCATGGTGCCATCAATGGTGTCAAATACATGTTCACACCAAAGGTAAGTTTGTGTTTGAGATTTGGCAGTAGGCATACAGACATGCAGTACAGTGTATGGGGGCTTTGCATTACAGCCTTGGGTTTACCTAACTAATTGCTGGAGGAGGAGGGGGAGTCTTTGTCTGTGATACACTTCTCACTTGATTTATTACCTCAGTAAACATTTTCCTATTGAGTGTACGGTCTTAATTGCTAGTGTCACGTCTTCCTTAATCAAGCACATGATGTTTATTTTGTAGATCATGGTCCCATTTAGAGTAAAATGGACAATAGAGCAGGTCATGTTTTAGGCCCCAAACATACAACCCGCGGGCCAGAACCGGTTTGTCAAAGGGTCCAATCCAGCCTTCTGGATGACTCTGCACACCTAATATTGATGCATTCATGAAGGCTAAGAGTTAAACGATGCAGGTGAGGAGCCTATTTCATGTAAAATGTACAATCCCAGCACATTTTGCCATCTAAAAACTATCATGTGATGGATGAATTAATTCAACAAGTACAAATTCAAGCAGAGCTCTGCCCTTCAGCCCCAATCCACAAAGAGCTTTGCAGGTTGCAAAATGTGAGGCACACCGCACTGCCTTTTTTTTTTATTGAATTTGACAGTTTGACAACCTGCTGTCTATAGTTGGGCCATATAGCTCTGGGTATCCAGTAGGGCATTAACAGAAAAGTCAATGTCCGCAGTCATTCGGGCTTTCATAGTCGAGCGCACTTCCGCGTTGTAGTTTCCTGTAAAAATGTCCGTGAAAAATCCCCGCGATGTGAAAAATGTGTGCTTTTTTGTTCTGAGTTGAAATTTTTTCACCTCAAGTTCAGAGCACTCTGGCAAAAATGCGAGGTGCCTAGAGCATAGAAATGTGAGGGGTGTAGCAATGCAAAAAGAGCAAGCAAAAAGCTTTATTCTCATTAAAAACAATTACAAAAAGCTGCCTCCAGCTGCTAAAAGGTTTTCTGTGTGATCTGGGCCTTAGTGAAACACCAACGCAGAGAGTAGAAGACAGACGTGGCATGCCCATAAATGACGTTTATTGTTTTCCACAGTGTGGAAATTTGACCCTGGTTTCAGAACTCTGATTCTTTCACACTGTGTTTTCACTTCATCAAAGCTAATTATAACATTTTGGTTTTGTTCAGTGATCAGTTGTACTAAAACATACTTTTTGTTTCATGCCTGTTTTTTGCTAGCATCCCAATTAATATCACATTTAACGTGAAATTATGGATGCATCTTGTTTCTGGTGTAGGTGGGTGTGGGGTCCTCAGTGAGATCCATTCCTCCCTCCTCCACAACTCCATCCTTTTGTCAAAGTATGGCCAATTCAGGCTGCAAAACACCAAGATGGTGACAGCCAAAATACCAAATTCAAGACTTCCAAACAGTTGTCCAGAAACCAGTGGGTGATGTCACAGTGGCTTTGTCCATTATTTTCAAACAGTCTATGAATGTGGAAGTGAGACAGTGCATTCACCTGAGAAGCCTCTGCTGAACTATTAAAAAATGTATTATGAATGCTGAAAATGTAACGTGTAATGTTTTGTGCTTGTGCGCGTGTGTGTGTCTGCACCTGTGTCCATATGTGCATGTGTGTTTGTCTGCATTCAGATGGAACAGCTTGCCAACCCTACTACATGGATCAATGCGGCCACTCAGATCTTTTTCTCTTTGGGTTTGGGTTTTGGGACACTCATAGCCTTTGCCAGCTATAACCAGTACAACAACAACTTTGAGCGCCAGGCCATCGTTGTTTCTGTCATCAACAGTGGAACCTCCATCTTTGCCAGCATTGTCACTTTTTCCATCTATGGGTTCAAGGCCACTGTCAACTACGAGGACTGTCTCGAGAGGTATGTGTGTTTTTTTTTTGCTAATGTGTATATGGCCCTGTTTACACCTGGTATTAACATGCATTCTGGGTGATCAGATTTCAAGTTGACAGCTCTACGAACGTGTCTTTACTAATGTGTGTTTAGATCTGATCTCTCAGATCACATTTGAAGAAGGTCTTCTTTCAGCAATGTGAACACTCATGTGTCCCAGGCCACATTGCTTATCTGATGCCCAGATAAGAAAACTTTCTGTTGGTGTACTCACACAGACACAGAGCTGAAGGACCGTCTCTAGAGAAACTCTCGTCCCAGTGAACGGTCAGTTCATTGTCTGCCTGGTTAGCCTCACAAAGGCTGTAAGTGTGTGTATATAACATGACAAACCTCACGCCAGTTAAAAACAGCAACATCTTATTCGGTCTGTGCAAATGAAAATGATTCATGTGTTTATTTGCATATTGAGGAGGAAAGTGAGATCAGATCACAAGTGGTCACCCGAGACACATTTGGAGACATATTTTAATGCCAGGTGTGAATAGACAGACTTAGAGCTGTCCACTTGTGATGGATCACCCAAGACACAAGACATATTAAAATTATCAGGTGTAAACAGCTTCTTTGTGAGTGCATGCTTACACCAGTATGTATGTGTATGCCTTTAAACACTGTACAGATGCTGTGTATATGTGTAATCTAGAGGGTCTGTGTATCATTCGCATTGCATTCAATGGATAAAAAGAAAATGAGACACCTTATCTCATAATTACGAGATCAGGATCTCATAATTACGAGATAAGATCTCGTAATTATGAGATCAGGAAAGTGCCACATTGGCCAATGCTTCGCTCAGAACCACATACTGCACATCCACGAAGGGGGGTCGGAACTACTGTAACCAGCTGCCACTCAGGTGGTGCCATCTTGACTATATCCCATATCTTTATTATAATGTGTATATATTGTAAATTACGACGGAGTATTAGGGTACGACGGAGTATTAGGGCCACATTGAAGAAAAAAAAAGATCGATTTCGAGAATAAAGTCAAAATATTACGAGAAAAAACTCGTAATATTTTGAGAATAAAGTCATAACTGAGAAAAAGTCATAATATTACAAGAATAATGTTGAAATATTATGAGATTAAAGTCATAATATTACGAGATTAAAGTCGTAATATTTCCAGAATAAAGTCGTAGTTTTTAAGGAAATAACCAGCAACACACAGAATGTCAGATTGTCTTTCATGCCATTGTAAGTAGCCTACTTAATTAGGTTCGGGAACCGGCACGTGTCGGTTCTGTGTCAGTCGAAATGCGCTGTTTGTGACTCCGGGCCCAACTCTGCCACTGATTGGCCAGTCTGACATTCTTCATAATACATAAAGAACGTTAGTGAAACACATAGGCCTAACAGAAACATGCATTCGTTTGGGGACAAGTTAGTAGTCATGTTACTTGTTCCACAGGCGAAGGACCCCAGACACATACAGTAGCCTAAATACACCGGTTGTAAGTAACTTTTAACATACGTGAGTCTTTGTGACTCTTGGCTCTTGTCCCCTAATTAACGGTTGTTTCTGTTTCACTAACAATATTTACAGAAGAAGAAAGGGAGGGAATTAATATGTTGCAAGAGGAGTTGAGAAGCAGGCTAGCAGTTCTTAGAAGGGCAGAGCATCTCAGAAAAAAGAGGAGGAAGAAGGAACATGTAGGGACAGGTTTTTTCAGGGACCCTTTTAAGTTTGTTAAAGGGTTGTTCAGCCAGGAAAAGGGAGGGCAGCTCAAAGCAGAAAGGCTAGAGGTTGAAGAATATTTGAGAAATACATATACAGATTTAGAGAAGAATAGGATAGTAGGTGTCCCACCGGATATCCCTCCATTAGGAGGGATAGAGCATGAGATGGATGTCAGGACACCTAGGTGGAAGGAAGTTCAGGAGGTCGTCAGGCGTGCAAAGGCTTCTTCGGCCCCAGGGCCTAACGGAGTCCCCTACCGGGTTTATAAAAGTGCACCTGATATCCTAAATTTTTGTGGAAACAGCTAAGAATAGTTTGGGAGAAACAAATTATCCCAAGAGCATGGCGTAGGGC
>NC_065511.1:2029590-2031174 GCF_006386435.1 Epinephelus moara
TACGGCAGGTTTCACAACAGGTTGGCAGAGGCTAGAAATAGGCATCATGGCAGGGTGTACAATTTCTCCATTAGCATTTACTATGGCAATGGAACAGGTGGTGAAATTTAGAAAAGATGTGGCAGAAGGATTGGATAGAATAGATAAATCAGAACTTCCAGGAAAGTTGAAGTTGTGGTGTTTGCAATTTGGGCTATATCCTAGGTTAATGTGGCCATTGTCAGTTTATAAAATCCCAATATCCATTGTGGAGAGAATTGAAAGGTCGGTTAGCTCCTATATTAGGAAATGGTTTGGGGCACCTAGGTGCCTCAGTAGCGTTGCATTGTATGGAAAAGGGATACTTCAGCTGCCAGTATCTAGTTTAACAGAGAAATTTAAATGTACCAAGGTCAGGACAGAGCTCTTGTTATCTGGGAGTAAGGACGTGTTAGTTAGGAGTGTGGTTCCATACAGTGGAGTATGGAGGAAAATCGTATTAGATTCCTGGTAGGGGCTACATACGATGTGTTACCAACCCCCCAGAACCTAAAACTGTGGGTAAATGGGGACCCATCATGCCTATTGTGTTCAGGTACTGCAACCTTAAGGCATATTTTGTCAGGCTGTAAAGTTAGCTTGTCACAAGGCCGATATACGTTGAAATGTTTAGCTGCAGGCATCGAAGGGAAACGAAGACAGGTGAATTCAGAAGGTGTTAAGGATAGGAGTTTAGCAATTCAGTTTGTCCGTGAGGGGGAGAAATACAGAAGGAATAAGTTAGTAAGGAGGCAAGGGTGTGGCCGCCTAGAAGGTGCTTGTGATTGGGAAATGCAAGTAGATTTAGGGGTGAAGCTTGTTGTTCCCCAGGAAATAGTTTGTACCAAGCAGAGGCCTGACATAGTGTTGTGGTCAGTGAGTCAACGGATAATTTATTTCATTGAGCTGACAGTTCCTTGGGAATACTCAGCGGAAGAAATCTTTCAGTAGAGCTCCGCTGGGTATGTCGGACCACAGTGCGGTGTACTTAGTTCCGTCTTACAAATCTGTCCTGAAGAGAAACAAGCCGGAGAGACGTTTGGTTCCGGTTTGGTCGGAGGAATCAATCTACTGTCTCCAAGTTTGCTTTCATGATACGGACTGGGATCTGTTTATAAATGTCTGTGAGGACCTGGATGAACTCACTGATGTTGTCTCCTCATATGTTTCCTTTTGTGAGAGCTCTATAATACCACGGAAGGAAATTTCCCTTTATCCTAACAATAAGCCGTGGGTGACAAAAGGTGTCAAAAAAATAATTAATCAGAGGAATATTTGCTTCTTGCAGGGCAACACCACACAATATAGAGAGCTTCAAAAGCAGCTCAAAAAGGAGCTCAATGTTGCCAGGCGCAAGTATAAAGACAAAGTTGAGAGCATGTTAAGTACAGGCAGCTCACGCCCTGCTTGGGAGGGCGTAAAATCTATGATGGGGATGCAACATAAGAAGTGTAACATATCCCTTAAAGGGCCAGTGTGTAATATTTGGCATGGTTTATTGTCAAATCTGAATCTGAATCTGAATCTGAATATTCTACCCATTAATATGTTTATATAAGTGTATAA
>NC_065511.1:2031281-2038224 GCF_006386435.1 Epinephelus moara
GCTAGGCTAAATAAACAGCTGAGCTCTGTTTATAGGCTACGCTGTCAGTCAGTGTGCGGGCTGGAGGTTGGCGGAGCAGAGAGGGGAGGGGGTGGAGTGTTACCGGAGTTTTTGGAGTGCTCAAATAAACGGGCCTTTTTCCCAAACGCTACTCTGGTCTTCTGCGCGTGAGGGATTCATTACAATATCGTAACATGGCTTAGATTTCTAATAAACATTCACCTCGTCGCTAGATAGACCTACTTCTGAAAAACTTGTGTCTGCGCAAGGCTTTTTGTCCCTACGAGGCCACCGTCATTTACCCGACGGGAGGGGTGAGTGAGTGAGCCCTGCAATCTAGAATTTGACCACTGATGTCACTGTTTTCAACGGTTTTCAACCCATTTTACACAGTGGCCCTTTAATGGGAAGCCTGATCTGGTCCTCTCGGACGAACTGAACAGTTTTTATAACCGTTTTAATGCCTGTGACTTTAATGATGAACTGTCAGTTTTTAAAAACACTGTCTCCTCACAGAACAGTGTTGTTGTTGACAGGAACACAGTTTGTAGACTTTTTCAGCGTGTCAAGGAGAGGAAAAGTCCAGGCCCGGATGGCATTGGAGGTCTGGTCCTCAAGAACTGTGCTGTCCAGCTGGCAGATATTTTTAGTTTTATTTTTTCAACGTCCCTCCAGCTTCACAAGGTCCCTTCACTCTGGAAGAATTCTATTATAGTTCCAGTACCCAAATCTGCATCTCCAATATCACTAAATGACTTCAGACATGTCGCACTGACCTCCCTTGTTATGAAGTCATTTGAAAAAATTGTGAAGGAATCACTTCTGACCTGTGTCCAAAATAACTTGGACCCACTGTAGTTTGCCTACAGGTCAGGCAGAGGTGTTGAAGATGCAGTTGGCACCCTGTTGAACTTTGTTCTAACTCATCTTGAGGGAGCCAAGTCTTTCGCCTGTCTTTTATTTATTGATTTCTCATCCGCTTTTAATTGCATTCAGCCACACATTTTAGCAGAGAGACTAAGGGACTCCCATAACATTGATCCTGGTCTTATAGCCTGGGTTATTGACTTTTTAACAGTGAGACCACAACGTGTGAGGGTTAATGGTGTTCTGTCAGACACTCTTGTCCAGGGCTGCGTTCTTTCACCTTTATTATTTGTTTTATATACAAATGAATGCCGGAGTCAACATGTGGGGCGACACATTGTTAAATTTGCAGACGACTCTGTCATTGTGTCCCTGCTGAGCAGTGATGACCTGGAGCATGGACCTGTAGTGAAGGAATTCATGGACTGGTGCAGCTCTTCCTTCCTACATATCAATGTAGCAAAAACTAAAGAGATGTTGGTTGACTTTCGGAAAAATCCCACAGTCATCTCCCCTGTTATGATTGAGAATGAAGCAGTGGAGCTGGTCATCCCCTGTTATGATTGAGAATGAAGCAGTGGAGCTGGTCAACAATTACAAGTACCTTGGGACTTATGTAGATGACAAGCTGACCTTCGAGACTCAAGTTGATGCTGTGTGTAAAAAGGCCCACCAGCGCATGTATTTTTACAGGAAGCTGTGTAATTTTAATGTTGATAGCACTTTTATGCGGATGTTTTACTCTCGTTTTATTGAATCCACCCTCACCTTCTCCTTCATTTGTTGGTACGGCTCCCTCTCCCTCAGAAACAAAAACAGACTGCAGGGTTCATCCGTTGGGGCGTAGGTACATCCTGCCAAAATGCAGGACTAACAGACTAAAACATTCCTTTGTCCCTGCTGCCATTGCTCTCCTGAATAAGTGACTGACCTGCTCTTCATTTTTTTGTTGTCTCTGGTTATTTATTGTTGTCTGAGTGATTGTTGTTTAATTGTTTGTTTATTACTGCTGGCTGTACATCAAATTGCCCCACGGGGATAATAAAGACTCCTTGAACCTTGAACCTTGAAGCCTATGAAAGAAAAAAGCTTAGATATGCAGACTTAGGAGCAGAAGCAGAGCAGCGAGGATGGAAAACTAGGATTTGTCCAGTGGAAGTGGGGTGTAGGGGATTCATAGCAAGATCAGCTGCCTCGCTCCTGGGGGAACTCGGAGTGCGGGGACAGAGTTTGAGGAAGACAGCGAAGGAAATGTCAGATGAAGCAGGTAGAGCAAGCCAATGGATCTGGGTGAGAAGAAATAATGTCAGTTGGGGGCCAGCAGGCGGAACTACTAAGCAGAGTACATAACTCCTTGAGATCAGGTGGAGAGATCCACTTCCTCTCAGGAGGAAATCCAGGAAGAGGAAGGTTATTTAAGTGTGGGAGTGGCCTATTTGAATCCCTTTTGTTTGAGACCATGCTGCAAGGTGAGTGTGTTTGCTGATCCTGTGAGTTATCTGTCTCCTTTAACTTTAGCTTATATTGGAGTTATGCTATGTAGCGTGTGAGATAGAGTTTGGTGAATGTGCTAGGAAAGGTAGTATCAGCACTGTTTCTACCTGGAGCTCGCATGTACGGAGCCTTGGTTTGGTTGAAGGTGGCAGTGCTGTTTGGGCTGAGAAAGCCATGTGTAAGTAAGGTAAAGGAGGTTATTGGGTTGGTGCGGGGAGCAGTGAGACCTGGCATTAGGGGAGTGTCTCTGGGATGCCAGAGATCACTGTCTAGCCTTCTGGAGGTGTCGTGGGACCAACTAGATGAAACACTGGTGAAAGGAGGTTCCCACCCGATGACCCCAAAGACATGTTAGTTATCACTGCTTACTGGTCTGTATAGTTAAGCCTTGCCATAATAGCTTATCATAGGGCTTAGGAGGTTTTTCACTGAGTGCTGATCCTTTCTCTAGAGCACAAACTTATTTCAAAAATTTCACCCCATCACATCCCGTTATTTCCCGTTATTTCCTCTGTAAACCTAACGTTACAGCAGCCTACAAGCATGCAGCTCAGACACTGTTAGAAATGTAGTATTTAGCCTAATAACATCATGCTACAGCAGTAATAACGTCAACTTTAGTCAAATAGCTCTAGCTCCTCCGGTAAATGTCATAAACTCTGGACACATTTTCCCTGTATGTTGACATGATAATGGCCGCGTTTCCCAGATCACTAAGAAGGAGTTGTAAGATCGAGCTGACCCACTCTTAACACTCTTCTTAGCGACCAAATGCTCACAGATCCAGCCGCGGCAGGCACATTAATATTACACTAAGCAAGGAGATGTTACAACAGTGCGCACCGTATATATTTTGATCTATTTCATACTTCAGATTTATATTGTTTGGCATTAATTGGTGACAGAAAAGAACGAATTTCATTCTGCAGGGAAACGCGTGTCCTTACTGTGCATATTGAATCTTGAATCTGTATGTTTTATGAAGACCCTGTGTGCACTCAAAGCTGTGGCACAAGTTACGCACCGAAATCTGGCGGAAGAAAAATAATAATAAGACGAAAAATAAGTAGGCTGTGTGTGACTTATGCGCTGATGAAGTAGTGGGTGATCGAAGTGCCTGACATCAGTTGATTTAGTTTCAGCTCCGTGGTAGTGGCCAGCACTGATATAGTCAAGATGGAACCACCCGAGTGGCAGCTGGTTACAGTAGTTCCGACCCCCCTTCGTGGATGTGCAGTATGTGGTTCTGAGCGAAGCAGTGGCCAATGTGGCACCTTTCCTGATCTTGTAATTACAAGATCTTATCTTGTAATTACGAGATCTTTTCTCATAATTACGAGATAAGATTTCTAATTTTTTTTTTCCAGTGAATGCAATGCACTTCCATAAAAAATAGTCTGGGGTCACGCAAGTTGGATCAAATGAAAAATCAAAATCAAATTTCAATCGTGACCCATTTTTCGATTTGCTATTTTTGATGTGAGCATTAAATCAAAAATAAGAAAAGCAATGAATTTGATTATTAAACGAAAAATGAAAAAACAAACAATTTTTTTGTTTTTTGATTTTAAATTGAAAATGGAATCAACGAATGATACACGGACTCTAGAGCCGCAAGTAATTTCATCGATTTATTTTTTGGGCTGTCGGGTTTGTTTGTTTTTTATGAAAAGGTAACTCACACAAGCCAAAAAGAAAGAACAAAGCGATATAGACACATTACAACACACACATTCATTCAAGGCAATTATACAAGGTGCCACCTGCTACTCAGTTTAAACATTCAGAAGCACTAACACACCAGTAATTTAAGGTTTAGTATCTGCCTGAGGATACTTCAACATGCAGACTAGAGGAGCCAGAAATTGAGGCACTGATCTTCCAATTAGTGGCGACCCGCTTTTCCTTCTTAGCCATATTCCCAAGAAGAGAACAGATGTAAGCCTGGAATTTAGCTGAGCAGAGGGGAAGCCTGGGCTGAGCTGAGCAGGTTGCCTAGAGAGGAGGGAGACTAAGCTGAGCTGTCTAACAGGGAATCAGCAGAGCAGCTGAGCTGAGTGGGGATCCATGGCAGGTCTGGAGACAGGGACCTGAGCAAAGCAGTTGGAACAGCAGGGAGAGGAGAAACAGGATTAGGATGGGGTAACAGACAACTGATGTGCAACAAGAGAGGCTGGAAACACAGACTGACTGAGCAGCCTCAACAATCTGGCAAGGTGGACTTGGAAGAACTGAGTCTTAGTAGGAGTCTTGACTGCAGGATGTGATGCAGCTGCCGGGGCTCTGCTCGGGCTCTGACACATCTGTCTCCTCTCAGGCATTTTTTTTTTTTAGGAGGTGGACAGTTTCTCCATGGAGGTATGGTCCGTATGTAGGTTTGTCCAATTTGAAATATTTATGGACATTATTGATTTCTCGTTATTTTTTTCTTGGCGATGGTAAAGAGCCATGAGGAGTAGAACCTTTACTGAACTTCTGTAATTAAGTGTTAAGTATCTCACAGTAAACAGAGTGATGAGGACAGGGGGATACAGCAGCCCAGCGGATTGAATGCCAAGTTTAGCAATCTCTTGGCAGAATTGATTCACTGGTGAGCAGTGGTGAGTGCTGTTTGAACAGATTTCAGATTTTGTGAATCCTATTCTGAACATCATATAGCTGTACAGAGCTAGATGGGTCCTGCTCCCAGCTTGTTTTTAAAACAGAAATGGATTGATTACATGTGGATATTATTTTGAATATTTTAGACAGGAGTTTTACTGGTGATAATATACTCGTAAAGTAGTGGGGGTGGTTCAAAGCTGTACATTTTTTCTTTTTATTTCGAACACAATCTGTAAGTATTTCAGATCATCTCTTGGACAAAATAACTGTGTCTGGTAAAAGCTATAAGGCGGACACTGAGTTAAAACATTTTTGGCATATTATTTACTCCAAAATTTATCTTATTAGCCTTCGTATATAAGTTCAATTTCTTGAACAAAGTGTTGATGTAATACTAAACTATACTCAGCAAATAGTGAAGGACCCTGCTGGGTGAAAGTCAGGGTCATGATAGTGTTCATGTAATTGTCCTTTTTTTTTCCCTCTTCCAGGACACGCTTACTGCTACTGAATGCCTTTGATCTAGCAGAGGACAGTATCGCCATGAACAATGTCAGTGACTGGATTGAGAAACTGAATGCAACATACCCAGAGCAGTTTGCTGAACTCAGCAACAAACTGGAAGATTGTAACCTGGAGAGTGAGCTAGACACCGTATGTTCCTCCTCATTACCATCGTCTATATAATATGTATAATTATGTATAATTATTAATATAATAAGAATGCAACTGGCTGTTTTTGTGTCCCTCTAAATCTGTATCAAATACATAGAAAATACAAAAAAATACATATGAAAAGTGCAATAAGTAATACTTAAGTGCTACATAATTATTAGAGAAAATCCAGTACCTGCATTAGTAGTAGTAGTAATAGTATTACTACCGTAGGCCTGTGATCTGATCTTTCAATTGTGATTTAAAAGACAGAATTAAAAACACAGGTTGCCTTTGGTACAGAATAATTTTGGTAAACTAGACAGGACTAAACACAGATTGAACTAGACATGGCATTCACATCAAGTCACGGTTGCATTTTGTAGCAATCTGCAAAAAAGAGAAACAAAAAAAAAACATTAAGAGGTGGTGTGGTGGTATTTTGACATTTTGACGCTAATGCCATTTCAATGCAGCAGTTCTTTTGGAGCCATAAAAAGGAGCTACACCAGCCACTTTACAGAGTTTGATTTTTGTGAGAAGAGCACAGAAGTATCTGAAAAATGTGAGACAAATGTGGAATGTTTTTTAAAAGGCAGTCCAAGCCAAACACAAATTAGCAAGTGTTTCAAGAACTTTTCTTCTTGTTATTATGATTATGATTATGATGATTATTATTATCATTATTATTTAAATTCATAATTAACATGTCTGCATGTCAGCCATTTTGCTTCTTCAAATTGATACACATAATTTCAGATGACCACAAGATAAAAAATCCTACTGTTTGCAACACAGAACAGGACTAGGTGTTTCATTCATTGAAAAGTGATGGAGATCAAAGAGCATGGATACCAAGAGGCGAAGCTCAATAGAACGCCCCATAGCAACAGACTCACCCATGGTTTCGTCCTAACACCGCCATTTTGGACTGTCAGCAGACCGCAGCAGACCCGCGTGCATACAAAAACACACAGACAAACTGAAGTATATCGCTATTAATTATGCTTACAATGCTGCTCACCTCGTGATAGCTTGGTCACAGCTGCTTTTTCACGTTTTTGTAAAGCAAAATATAGACTTTAAAAAAAACAAAATGAAGAAAAACGGCCTAGATGGCATCTCTACATATTACATCCACTTAGGAGATTAACTTAATTAGTCCTTCAAAATCACCCCATAAGCCAATCTACCAAAAAATTAAAAAAAAAAAAAAAAAATCAATATTTTAACTAGAAACACATTAATGGCGACGTCACATAGTCAGGAATAAAGATTTATTTACAGTTTGTACAGTAAGGGGACAGTAATAATAATAATAATA
>NC_065511.1:2038560-2047455 GCF_006386435.1 Epinephelus moara
GCACTACACTGTTTTCTTTTACTTTTTTTCTCCTCTCTCCTTGACATCTTGCATGTTGTCTGGGCGCAACAGTCCAAGCTCAACAGTCCAAAATGGCGGCAGCGCCCCTAGTGGCTGTTGGCAAAAATTCAACGGAGCTTCGCCTCTTGGTATCCATGCTCTTTGATGGCGATGCTTTAGTCACCCACACAGAGCAGGGAGTGGCCATTCTGGTATGCGAGGGTCAAGATTTTTTTTAAGACCACACCCACCAATCTGTTAAGAGCCAATGTTCTGCATTATAGTTGCAGTTGTCAAGACTGAGGACTTATAGAAGTAATTCCAGAGCAATCACAATTGCACCAAAAACACTAGGAAGAGCAAGACAATCTGAGTGGAGCAGTTGGGAAGAAGAGAGGGGTGACAGATGGGTAAACACACACCAGACTTTTACCTGTAGACCAGTGTCCCAGGTGGAAAGTCAACTGAGTTTTTTCAACCATGTAATGTAGTTACTGGCGTATGTCACATGACATAGTACTCAGGGGAAATACTCACCAAGTTACCGTAATGGACAGTTTTTTTCAACTCAAACTAAGCCTTTTTCCAAACCTAACCAAGTAGGATAGTTTTGTACTTAAAGTAGTTTTTGTTGCAAAACAGCTTTGTTGCCTAACTCTAAAGCAGTTTTGCTTGTGAAACCTATGTTTCCTGTGAAGAGTTTAGTGTGAAAGACATTGTAGCATGTAACAAGCAGACATTGACATGGAACCTGACACATCCCAAACCGATGCAAGAGTTACCCAGAGCATCATGGTTTGAAGCATTTGAACCATATTTGCCAGTTAGGGAGTAAGAATGTGTTGATATTTTCTAGTAAGCTTTCCAGAACCCGCATGGGACCCGTAGGTGTGTAGACCTGCAGCATGCATCATAGCCCTTGGCTATCACTCAGCGAAACTCTGGAGTAGTGATACAAAAAGCCTGGTGTGTAAGCTGCATTTCTTTCAAAACCCTGCAACCTACACATCACAATGAATGAAAAACTTTGTAGTTTTTAGCTGTGGTCTGTGTTACTTTCCTCCATTTAAAAAATACTGAAGCATATCACTGTCACTCCAGACGAAAAACATGGATCAGTATCACATAATAATGTGATAACTTAATCATTATAACAAGATGTTTTCCACATTTTAACTAGATATTTTCACATTATAACAAGAAACCTTTATTGTTATAATATACTTATCTTGTTATAATGTAATGTTGTAATGTTTTAACATAATCACATATATTGTTTTAATGTGAAGCATTAAAGTCAGAAAAGGATGATTTATTGTTATTTATTATAACAAATCGTTTCACATTATAATGTGATCACCTATGTTGTCTTAACGTGAAATGTTTCCCTTTTTAACGTGATAACATTATTTGTATGTGATTCTTGTTTAAATGAGGAAGCTGTGCAGAGAAGGATAAATTGAGGAATATGATTCAAAGTGGTTCAGTTGCAGCAGTCAAGGGTATTTTTCAGTGCTGGCTTCATTTGGCAGTGATAGAAACACAACACCCAGGTGAACGCACTAATTTTATCCCCTTTACTGGCTAGATGCAATGACGGGCTACCACAAAATACCATACGTCTTTGCCCAAGCAGAATGCGAATATTGATTCAAATTTGTCTGCACTGAGTTTGAAAAAGGGACTAAATAAGAGATATATAAAAAGCAGTAACCAATGTAACATTTTCAGTGGCCCCCATGCTGCTTTCTACTCTTTACCAACCTGTTTTCCAGCCTGTCCGTGATGTTGAATGTGACACAGCAGTAAGAAGAAAAACAAAAGGGCAGAAGGGCATATTTGTGTGCTGCAGAGCTGTGTACATGGCTCTAGTCTACTAGCAATGGGAAAGCAGTCTACAGCCTATTTTTAGCAGGTGGTCCCCTGTGTCACTACCTCAACTGGCCCCTTTCAACGCAAAGCAGCAACAGCTCTACTTTGAACTCCCTCCAGATGTCTTACCTTCTCACCCTGTCTCCATAGCCAACCTATGGAGGAAACTCCTTTCAGTGGTTTGTATCCATGTTCTTATTCTTTTGGTCACTACCCAAAGCTCATGACCGTAGGCGAGGGCTGGAACATAGATGCACTAGTAAATCAAGAGCTTTGCCTTCTGGCTCAGCTCCCTCTTAACCTCAACGGTCTGGTGCAACACCTGCATCTCACACTCACACTCCATTTTACCTTCATTCATGCAAAAGACCTCTGTGGTACTTGAACTCCCTCTGGGGCAGTAACTCTCTCCTAACCCAGAGGGGCCAATCCACCATTTTCCCATAAAGAACCATGGCCTCAGACTTGGAGGTACTGACTCTCATCCAGACCATTTCATGCACATCGCTGCAGTGTGTGCTGGAGGTCACCATTTGATGGAGCCAATAAAACCACATCATCGCAAAAAGCAGAGATGCAAATACAAACAGGACACTCTGCTCCCACGGGCTGTACCTTGAGATTCTGTCCATTAATTTTATAAATAGAATTGGTGACAAGGGAAATCCCTAGCGGAGACCAGCGCCCACTGAAAATGTTTGTCTTTGTGCCAATATGGACAAAGCTCTCTCTTTGGTCATAGAGGGACCAGATGGCTTGTATCAACGACCCTAGTCAGAGACTTTCCTGCAGTACCCCCCACAGGACTCCCCATGGGACACAGTCATAAACCTTCTCCATGTCCACAAAACACATGTAGACTGGATGGGCACTCTACCATGAACTTTTCAGCAGCCCTGCAAGATTAAAGAGCTGGTCCACTGTCCCACGGCCACGACGAGCTTCACATTGCTCCTCCTAAATCTGAGGTTCGACAGTCAGTCGGAGCCTCCTTTCCACTGCCCTGGAATAAACTTTTTTGTGGAGGCCGAGCAGTGTGATACCCTGATAATTGGAGCACACCCTTTTCCACTCGACAATATCCCCAGTCCAGGTCAGTAATTCTCTTCCTTTGCTGAGCACAGTCTGAGACAAGCCCTGCTTTCTCTTTCTGAGTCATCTAAAGGTTTGCCAGAACTTCTTTGAGGTCCCTCTCTATAGCCTCCCTGAACTCCTCCCATACACAGGCTTTTGCTTGGGTGACCGCCATATTCCTCCCTCTACAACTTAACTGGTACCCACCAGTGGGATCTTAGGTTGCTGCGACAACTTCTAGCAGCTGCCTCCATAATTGAGATTTTGAACATGGCCTGCTCAGTTTTCACGAAAATGTCTTCCAGAGGTGTGAGTTGAAGACTTCATAGGCAGGAACCTCAGCCAGACATTCTTAGTTCACCCTCACTACATGTTTGGGTTTACCAGGTATCTCTGGCAGCCCCTGTTGCCATCAGATCCAACTCACCACCAGGTGGTGATCAGTTGACAGTTGCTTTCCTCTTCAGCTGAGTATGCAAGACATAGATCTGATGATATGAATGCAAAGTCGAACACTGATCTTTGACTTAGCGCATTCTGGTACTACGTACACTTACAAGCCACCCTATGCTTTAACATGGTGTTTGCTATGGCCAATTTATTACGAGCAAGTCCAGTAATAAAACACCACTCAGGTTCAGATTAGGCAGGCCATTTCTCCCAGATGTTGCACACGTGAGTGTTGATGTCCCCCAGCAGAACTGTAGAATCCGGAGTCGGTGCCCTTTCCAGGACACCCCCAGAGACTTCAAGAAGGCTGCACACTCTAAACTGCTGTTTTGTGCATTAGCACAAACAACAGTCAGAGACTTCTTTTCAGCAACTTGCAGTCGCATAGAGGCGACTCATTCCCTGGGGAGAACTTCAACACAGTGGCACTCAACCGGAGGCTTGTAAGTATCCCCACACCCGCTCGACACCTTTTACCGTGGGCAACTCTGGAAAAGGCGAGAGCCCACCCCTCTCCAAGATTTGGTTCCAGAGTCCAGTTGTATCTAGCTGATACTGCTCCACCTCCTGCTCTAGCTCCAGTTCCTTGCCCACTAGAGAGGTGACATTACATGTCACTAGAGCCAGTCTGCTATGCCAGGGGTCAGCATGCCTAGATCCCCACCCCAGTCTGCTGCCCAGCTCAAAATGCACCAACCACACTGCCTATCCCCACAAGTGGTGGGCCCCACCAAATAAGGGTAAATGATTGACAATAATGTTCAATGATTCCTCTGTAATGATTGAATGATTGAATGTATGAATAGTACACAGAGAGCATAAAACTGTACAAGAACTGTTAGATTTCTTTAATGTTTGTGTTTTGTCTAGCTTCTGCTGCCAATGGTTCAGTTAATATGGTGAAGAGTGAGGGATGGGAGACAGACATATTTGAAAATCAGTAGACACTACAAAATATGGACTTTTGATTGGAAAAATAGGTAAAGGAGTAACAGTCTAAATGAGCTTTAGACAAGTTTAGACAACAGTCCTGAATGGAAAACCATTTACACTGTGTGCACATTAGGGATATAATTGCAGTTGTTCATTGCATGGCTCATGGTGGCTATCTGAGCCCTATAGAAAAATTCTATTAGATATTGCTAAATTGAATTATCTCCAATTGTAGATTGAGCAATGTAAAATAATAGGCAGAGAGACTAATCAGCCCCATTGGACAAAAAAAAAATACAAATATTCTCGAATCACTGAATGACTGAGTAAATGAAAAGCTACAGATTAGATTATGCAGGGATAATATGTGTGGTTAATGTCATTAGGGATACACACTGTTACGCCCCACCCTTAGGCGGCCCTATGGGACGAGCAAAACTCCAAAACACTGACCCATAATAATCACATGAACACCTTTAAAAACACTCAAATCCATGGGATTTATTAGAATTAAAACAGGCAAACAAGACAACAAAAATCCCCTCGGTGAGAGGCAGCAGGACCAGCAGTCCCCACACCAGAGCCTCTCCCCTCTGCTGCTGGCACAGGAGCTCTTAAGCACCTCCTCCATGTCAGGTGTGCTGCACCTCGTTAGGTAATGCAGCACACCTGAGCAGATCTACAAGGGAGGGAAAAAGGGACAGCAGCACAGAACACACACAGCCGTAACACACACACATTTCCCACCTAATGGTATAACACCAGAAATAAAATGATGACAACACTAAGATATTTGGAAAACTGGAAAAATGCAACAGTGCAGTAGTGATGACTTGGGTCTGTCTCATCCTTTCATTAGCAGAGCAATCACACTAACAAAGGGCAAAACTTTTACAGTCTCATATTGTGATGCTGTTCATTTCATTTCCATTGGGTGTCCACACCTTACAGGCTCACAAAATGGCGTGTCTCTGACAACCAATCACATCTGTTAAAAGAATGCATCACACTTAGCAATGGGGTCAACCACACCTCCTCACAAAGGTAAAAGTTTCTGTCCCTTCCTAGCTCAGAGCTGCTCTGATAACTTTCCTAAATGACTCCCAAGCTCGGACTCCTTACTAAAAAAAATTAGGCTAAGTTAGGAGCTCTCTGAGAGTATTCTCAGAATGTTTGAGAATACAGTCCCTGATGTGTTTTGAGTGATGTGTGCTAAGCCTCTTCCTCAAGACCTCATCACTTCTACTTTGTAGAGCAAAAGCCATCTGAATGCAGGAAATGTATGTCTATTCTCTGAGGCTTTTCAGGAGGCCAAGTCAAAGTGGGTCAAAGCCCAATTCAGATTCCACTTCAGTCATAAACTGTTGTCTCTCCCTTTCATCTGTTTCAGGCTGTGGAGGGGACAGGTTTGGCCTTCATTGTGTACAGTGAGGCCATTAAGAATATGCCATTGTCTCAGCTGTGGTCAGTGCTGTACTTCATTATGCTCCTCCTGTTGGGAATGGGCAGCATGCTGGGCAACGTCACTGCCATCATCACCCCACTACGAGACTTCAAGGTTGTGTCCAAAATAAGCAACGAGTTGTTTAACGGTAAGATCCAGGCTGATGTTGATGAAAATTTTACCATCATCATCCTTGTGGCCATCAGCCTAGTTCCAGTAAGCTATTTCCCATTTTTTCCTCCTGTCCATAATTCCTAATGGTTGGCATGCTCTAAGATGTAATAGAGTAGAAGTATAAAGTATGTAGGGACCACCAGAACCTCACATATGAACTTGTTCATTTGCATGACTTAAATTAGACTGTTATTGTGAAATGAAAAAAGGGAATCTTGCCAGCTTCTACTATCAGAACTCTACTACTTTTTGTAGCTATTGATATGGTCATTTTGGTTGTAGTAATTAGTTTAATTATTAAGCAGAGTTCCAAATTGATAGCCTAGTATATTTTATTTGACCACATTAATTAATTGGCTACTATATCATAATTTTACTTGAGTACAGTACTTGTAGTTAGTTACTTTCCACAACTAGTGCTGTTTACACTGGTTGTGGTCACAAACAAAATCAGAAGTGTCTTGTTGACACACTCTCCAGTAAAGAGAAGCACCATTTCGCCACAGTGGGAGATCTTTTGAAGTTGGTTTTTGGCTGAGCACACACACAGACGCTCATATACATAAAGGTGAAACTGAGGGCAAAATGGACCTGGAGGTCCCACAGGATCTTAGCTCGATCATTCTCAACCACCTTAGGAGGTGTCTTCCATTGTGACCTTGGGACTTCCAGTCCATAGCCAGCCACTTGGTTAAGGCAGTCCATGTACGTTCATCCTGTCTGCATCTCACACCCTGCTGCTATGTGCTGAACTGTCTAAGGAGCATCTTTGCATAGCCTGCACCTGGGGTCCTGTCTGGTGTGGTAGAGCCCTACTTCTATTGATCTTGTACTAAGTGCCTGTTCCTGTGCTGCCATGATTAGTGCTTCCATGCTGTCTTTCAGTCCAGCCTTTTCCAGCTGCTGGTAGGATTTCTTGATTTCGGCCATTTTGTTAACCTGTTAGTGGTACATGCCATGCAGGGGCTTGTCCTTCCATGATGGTTCATCCCCTCTTCTGCTTTTTCAGGTTTCTGCTGCCTGAGGTATTCACTTAGCAGCTCATCTTTGGGGGCCATCTTCCTGATGTATTCCTGGATCTTGGTTGTTTTGTCCTGAACACTGGCTCTGACGCTCACGAGTCCTCAGGGTGCTGGACTTGGGATGAAACCCTCCAAGCATTGTGAAAAGCTCCCTTGTCTTGATATCAGTGGCCTCTGTCTCCTCCTTTGGCCTGCTTATTATACCAGCAGGGTATCTAATGACTGGCAGGACGTACGGGTTGATGGCTCGGATATTGTTCTTTCATTCAGCTGACTTTTCAGGACCTGCCTAACTCTGTGTAGGTATTTGGCTGTGGCTGACTTCCTTGCTACCTCCTCGTTGTTCCCATTTGCCTGCGGGACCCCAAGGTATCTGTAGCTGTCCCGAACATCTGCAATGCTGCCCTCTGGCAGTTCAACCCCCTTGGTTCTGATCGTCTTCCCTCACTTATTTAGTCCAAATGACATTGCGATGTCATTGCTGTAGATCCTGGTAAGGTGGATCAGTGAGTCAATGTCTTACTCACTCCTGGCATACAGCTTGATGTCATCCATGTAGAGGAGGTGACTGATGTTTGCTCCACTTCTGAACCCCCTCAGTCACTCTTTATGATGAATTGGCTGAGGCTGTTCAGGCATATGCAGGACTGTAGCAGGGACAGTGCATGACCTTGGATTATGTCACACTTGATGGCAACTTATGCAGTTAGCTTTGAGTTGGCCTCCAGAGATGTTTTCCACAGCCCCATTGATTTCTTGATGAAGGCATTGAGACAAAGGCTTTCTTGCAGTCAATCTAGGCAGTGCACAGGTTGGTCTGCCTGGTCTTGCAGTCTTGGGTGACTGCTCTATTGACCAGTAGCTGGTGTTTAGCTCCCCTGGTATTACTACCAATTCCTTTCTGGGCCTTGCTCATGTATTGGGCCATGTACCTATTCATTTTAGCTGCTATGATGCCCGACAGGAGCTTCCATGTTGTACAGAGGCAGGTTATTGGCGGGTAGTTTGATGGGACCACACCCTTCTGGGGATCCTTCATGAGCAAGACTGTCCGTCCCTGGGTCATCCATTATGGATTGGTCCCATCCATCAGCAGTTGGTTCATTTGTGCTGCCAGGCGTTCATGGAGTGCAGTTAGTTTCTTAAGCCAGTAGGTGTGGATCATGTCAGGGCCCCGTGCTGTCCAGCTCTTCATACCTGATACTCTTTCTTGGATGTCTTGTAATGGTAACTGGCTCTTGTTCTGGGAGAACACTATGGTCTGCTCTTAGATCCACTAGTCACTTAGCATCAGTATTATGTGATGCCTTCTTCTCCCACATGCTCTTCCAGTATTGTTCAGTTTCAGCTTTGGGTGGATCTATTCTCATTTTGTTACCTTGCCACTGAGAGTACACTTTGGATGGTTTGGTGGAGAACATCCTATTTATTCTCCTGACTTCTACTTCTCTTGTGTATCTCTTCAGGCGGGTAGCCAGAGCTGTGAGCCTTTACTTGGCAGTCTCCAGTGTCTCAGGTATAGACAGTTTGTTGTAATTCCTAGGGATCCCTTTCTTCCCCACACCTTTCTGTAGCTCTGAGAGTTGACTAACCTCTGTCTGTGTTGCCTTGATCTTGGCGCTCTTTGTGGCTCAAGGTGCTCATCTTGTGGCCAAGCACATAGGATCACTGTTGCTGTGGTGTACAACAGCTGAATTGTCTCAGTAATGGTCCTAGTGGGGATAGTTCATAGAGCTGCATTCACATCATCTAGCAGACTTTCAGAGGGTACTTTGACACTTAGTCTTGGTATATATACCTAAATATATATATTCAAATAAACACAAGAAGTTTGTGCTCTAGAAAAGGATCAGCACTCAGTGAATAACCTCCTAAGCCCTGTGATAAGCTATTATGGCAAGGCTTAACTATACAGACCAGTGAGCA
>NC_065511.1:2047599-2050748 GCF_006386435.1 Epinephelus moara
TCACAAGCTACATAGCATAACTCCAATATAAGCTAAAGTTAAAGGAGATAAATAAACTTACAGGATCAGCAAACACACTCACCTTGCAGCATGGTCTCAAACAAAATGGATTCAAATAGGCCACTCCCACACTTAAATAACCTTCCTCTTCCTGGATTTCCTCCTTACTTACACATGGCTTTCTCAGCCCAAACAGCACTGCCACCTTCAACCAAACCCAGGCACCGTACATGCAAGCTCCAGGTAGAAGCAGTGCAGATACTACCTTTTCTAGCACATTCACCATACTCTATTTTTTATTTTATACATTTACATTATAACTGTGCTACTTTTATCCTCTACAGATGCGCTCGCCTTGCCCTGAGTGCTGCTAATTCTAGCCCTGGTGGATAGGTCCGTGCCCCTATCCTTCACTGAGTCACAGATCTAAGTCATAGTCGTGTCCGTTCCGATGTCTGTTACCGTGTAATTCACCTGTGAGTCATCTTCCACCCCTGCTTTCGCTGACTCTTGGGGTATTTTCCCTATGTTTGCTGTAACTAATTTTGGTTGTAGTAAGGCTGCTAGGCCTCACCACTGCTACCATGGGTTGCTAGCCCATGCCAGCACCTTTGGGGTCTTTTCCCTCCTGTCAGCTGTCTTTCCAAGCAGTCACATGGTTTTCCCCTTGTTGTCAGCTGCCCTATTCACAGCAGTCACTAGCTGGGAATAGGGAATATATAAGCTAAAAAAGAAGTTTTCTATAGGTTGCTCGCTCCTATAAATGTCTGGCCCATTGACCGATTCTGGTATTAAAATCCGGCCCAATTGAATTTGTAATTGAATAGTCCTGCTTTAGCGATTAAAGATCAAGGCCATTGAATATTGATTTCCGGCCTTGCCCCTAATATGCAGAGATTTCTCTGGATTCTCTGAATCTTTTGATGATATTATGAATTGTAGATGGTGAAATCTCTAAATGACTTGCTATTGTGCATTGAGAAGTGTTGTTTTCAAACATTTTTACTGTTTGCCCTTGCATTATTTCACAAAGTGACCATTCTTGCTTGTGAACAACCTAGGATTTCGAGGATGCCCCTTTATTCCTAGTAATAATACTTTAATTTGTTCCCAGTTAACCTGTTTACCTGTGGAAAGTTCAAACTTGTGTTTTTTGGCTTTTGTTTTAACATTTTGCAGACATAAAATTCAAAACAAGTGTATATTTAAAAAGCAATTAAAAAAGAAGTTTATCAGTTTGAACATCAGATATGTATTGAACTAAATATAGGTCAAAAAAGATTTGCAATCATTGCAGTCTGTTTTTATTTATGTTTTACACAGGGTCCTAACTGTTTGGAATCAGGGTTGTATGTCTAGTATGTGTTGCAATGAAGCCAATGTTAAAACGTACTGGTTGGAAATACAAGTACTGAGTGCTGTGTTTTGCTTGCAGGTTTAGTGTGTTTGTTTTGTCTGCTACTTGGCCTGGGCTTCACCACCACATCTGGAAATTATTGGTTTACCATGTTCAACGACTATGGAGCCAATTTCTCACTGCTGTTTGTTGTCCTCGTTGAGGTCATAACTGTCAGTTACATCTATGGAATTAGAAGGTTTGTGTATTTGTGTATGGAAGCACCCACATTTGTATGCATTCAGCTTTTGTTTTGTGTCAACGTGTAGCTATTGTCACGTCTTAACTGCAAAATCATCAGCAATGTTCCTTTAAACTATATAGAAAAGCATTTAATTTTAATTCCTCATCGACTCATTTTAGGTTTGAAAAAGACATAGAAGACATGCTTGGTCATCGTCCCAACTGGTACTGGAAGATCATGTGGACAATAGTCAGTCCCCTTCTCCTCATCACCCTCTTCATCATCTACATTGTCAATTACATCAAAGGAGGGACACCCACCTACCAAGCATGGAACAAACAGCTGGTGAGCTGTGACTTTTTTCTTTTCCATTGCTGAGGTCTTGTGAATACTGCTTTTCAATCTTCAAGCTGGTGCTAATGTTTGCATGCACAGGGGTTACACTGGGCCAGAGCCTGCCGGAGTTGAGTTTCTCCTCCTGATTGCACTTACACAGCTTCAATATCATATCCAGGGCTGCCAGCTCTCACACTGTTAGAGGCCCTTCTTGCAGATTCTGTCTCATTTTCTCACACTACTCAAACAAATTCCTTTCCAAAAAAGAGGACGCCACAGAATAGAATACAATCGGAAGAACTTTATTCATCCCTGAAGGGAAATTCAGTTGTCCAGCAGCTTATAAAAAACAACAACCACATTTCCCCTCATCAACAACACAGTGATATTACAATAGACATAAAATTAATAAGTTAATATAAGTGCATAAATAGAAATTAGAACTCAAATTAAAATTAAATTAAAATGGTTCATTCCACAGTCCAGTCCAGTTGTGGCTAATGTGACGTGTGTGAGTGTATGTGGGTGCGGTTACATGATGGCTTCTCATTCAGAATGAAATAAATCTGAATGAAATCATTCGGAATTAAAGTTTTTCCAGGTAGTTTACATGGGAAATATTCATTCCGAATGAGGGTTTACATGGGAGATCAGTTTAATCGCCTTTATTTGGGTCTGCGGAAGGTTTGAGGCAGGGAAGGTTTCTGATTGGATAGGGGGCGGGGCGGATGTTACGTGTACCAGAAGAAAACACTGTAGTCCTCGCCCCGGATAACAAGATGCTTGACGACGCCGTTCTTAGTGCCTTTTTCGGGCTTGTTTTGCTTATATTCTTGAAGCAGCAGTACAACAACAACCTTGTTCTGCTAATGCTTCGTCTGTTGAGGAGGAGAAGAGAGGTAGAAGGTTGAAGAAGGGAGATAGAGGACCGTGCTGTGGCAAATGGAAACCGGTGAGTGCAACGAGTCCAACTGCTCTATCTCAGCCCGTTGCTATGCACGTTGTATACGTCATCGCGCCAGAAGGGCAAGGAAACGAGCATGCGCAGAAAGAACAGAATGGCTGGAATTGGGTAGGAGGTGTATCCACCTTATTTTCAAACACGGAAGTAAATAGTGATCAACTTCCGTTTTTTTGTGTGTGACTTCCGGTCAGCCGCTTTCCCTCATGCTTTCCCTTACCGGAGCTAACGGTGCAAGCTAATTTTTTTCAATTTTCAGTTGTTTATGTTAG
>NC_065511.1:2052612-2065800 GCF_006386435.1 Epinephelus moara
GATTTAGCATTTAGATTTAACATTTAGATTTAGATTTAGATTTAATATTTAGATTTAACATTTAACATTTAGGTGCCACATTTAATATTTAGATTTAACTATTTAATATATTTCTAAGTTAACAAATATTGCTGTAAATGTGGTAAAAGGTGACGTTAAAAAAAGTTATTTTCAGCGTGAGACACTTTACAAACGGCACCCCTCAGTATCCGCAGGAAGAACAGACGGCTTTGCCCCCTCCTGTATAGGGTGTCGGTGTTAGAGGACCAGTCCAACTTATCATCCAAGAGGACCCTCAGATATTTGTAGGTATGCACCACCTCAGTGTCCTCCCCCTGTATGGAGACTGGTTGATGGTGTGACCTCTTTCTTCTGAAATCCACCACCATCTCCTTGGTTTTGGCTGTGTTCAGGTGGAGACAGCACTTACTGCACCACTCCCTGAAGGCATCCACAAGGTCTCTGTACTCCCATTCCTGACTGCTCCTGATACAAGCCACAATACCTGTATCGTCAAAGTATTTTTGTATGTGGCAGGACTCTGAGATGTAGGCTACTTGTTGTACGCTGTGTAGAGTCTGAACAGGAACAGTGCTAAAGCAACTTTGGAGCACCAGTGCTGCTCCTGACCATTCCAGAGACACAGCTTCCAAGCCTGACATACTGAGGCCACTCTGTCAGGTAGTCTGTCATCCAGGAGGTCAGGAAGCAATCTATTCTCATCCCCTCCAACCAGTCTCTCAGTATGGGGGGCTGGATGGTATTGAAAGCACATGAAAAGTCAAGGAAAAGGATCCTCACACAACATCCTGGCTCCTCCAAGTACGTGTAGGCCCAATGCAGCATTTAAAGAACCGCATCTTCCACTCCCATGTGCTCCTGATAGGCAAACTGGAGGGGGTCCACCGCATCAGTGACCAATGACCTCAGGAAACAGAGGACCAGGCACTCCAGGGTCTTCATAATGTGTGATGTTAAGGCCACCAGTCGGTAGTCATTTAACTCGGCCGGGTACGAGACAAGATGTTTTCCACTGCACTAGGACGTTGCCTGTTTAAAGACTCCTGTTGAAGATCCACTGAAGGGGCCCCACTTGCTGGGCTGGGGGGGGGGGGGGNGCGGGGGGGGGGGGGGGGGGGGGGGGGGGGGTACTTCAAGGTGACAGTGGAGCAGGAGCAGCAGCAGCAGGTGACACTGTAGAAGGGTGGATGGATGCAGGGGTAGGCTGACTACTGCCCCCTCCAGTAAACCAAGCCAACAAAGCCAGTCAGATGGGAGAAGAGAGCAGTGCTGTTAAAATCCCCCAATATTGCCATGAATGCACTAGGGGTGCTGGGTCTGAATTCTAGCAACAGTTTCATGGATGACATCACATGCCACTGCTGTTGCTGCCTGCGGTGAAATGTAAACAATAATGGCAACAATGTTTGAAAACTCCCGTGGTACATAATACGGTCTAAGACCAACTGCCAACAGTTCAATCCTGAAAGTCCTTCACCATGACATGTCATGTCATTGTTCACAAGCAGGATCAGTCTCCTACCTCTGTTTTTGCCGCTCGCCTTTGCGTCCCTGTCCGCTCGCACAGTAAAGTAGCCAGGTAGGTTCACACAGGAGTCAGGCACGGTGTCATTTAGCCACATCTCTGTGAAGCCCATGAGACTACACTCCCTGTATAGTCGTCGGCTCCTCACCAATGCCAGCAGCTCATCACACTTGTTGAAGAGTGAGTTGACATTCCCCATAAGGACCGACGGCAGGAAAGGCTTGTATCCCCACCTCCTAGCCTTTAGCTTAGCTCCTGCTCTGCAGCTTCTGAATGGCTTCCTCAGCTCAGCTGATATCGGGTGTCTAGCTCTGTAACAAGTTCTTGTCAGAGCCAGAAGATCGTCCCTCGTGTACACAACTTAACTCATCACGTTAGAAAGATTAACAGCTATTGAAAAAGATAAAAAAAACACACTCAAATATGACTCAAAAACAGGAGCTACTCAGACTTGCTGCTACTCTGACCGGTGCACCACAGAGCCCCTTGTTGAAAAGAGAAGACAATTATGTAGGCTGTCCCTCACCTTCTTTGGAGGACTTGAGTCACATGACTTGACTGGAGTCCGCACCGGTGGCAAATTTGAGGACTTGAGACTTGGTTGACTAACACTGATGAAAGACTTGACTTTGACTTGGTATTCATGACTTGAGACTTGACTCTGACTTGAGACAGATTTTTTATTTAGTATTTTTATTTTTTTGAAAATTGAGTTACTTTTATATATATATATATATATATATATATATATATGATATGCTAATTAAGAAGTCTAATACACATAATACAAGCTGGTGGGGTGTATTAAAAACATTTATCAACCTCTCAAGCAAGAGATGAGGCTGCATTGTGTTGAATGCAGATGAAAAGTCTGCAAATAAAGACCTAGCATGGGCTTGTGACTAAGTTGATCAGCACAGTATCATAATATGCACCCACAAATGTGGTCTGGACTGGGGGCCTTTCTTATGTTCACACATTTAAGGAGATCTCTAACACATTCTTGACTGATAACAATGTCACAATCAGAAGAGACACCCTGTCTAAGAAGAGAGAGATTTTCAGAAGTCATGTTTTTCAAAATGAAAGTAAAAAAGGGTAAAAGCATTAGAGAGATCTGTTTCATTAATACCCTCAATTCTAATGGGTCTTCCATCATTCTCATTGTTTATATGAATGACTAACATTGTATATGAGTGACTAACATTGATTTGAGATACATACATACATACATACATACATACTGTATACATACTGAAAAAATACATACTGTATACATACTGTTCATATGGTTTCAGTGTCTTATCCATCCAGCAGTGATTAAAGTCCCCATAAAATAAATTTTGGAGCATCAGGAGAGCACCTCTGTGATCAGCTGAGTGGCTGAAGAGACAATCGCTCGTGGGTGGATGTAGACCAGGGTGAAGAAAAGCTGGGGAAACTCCCTCGGCAGGTAGAAGGGGCGAAGCGAGATACACAGCAGCTCAGTGTTGAGGGTACATATTTTTTCCCAGACCACAACAGTGTTACAATACCTCTCATTTATGTAGAAGCATACTCCTCCTCCCGTGGATTTATTTGTTACGTGAGGTGATCAGTCCAGTCAGACAGGATATCCGAAGCTGGTTATGTGTAGGTCCATGTTGCTATCTGCTTCTCCATGCCACGTCTCAGTAAAGGCCAACAAAAAAGTTTCTCTAAACTCACGTTTACATCTAGCGCTGGCCTCGAGTTTGTTGATCTTGTGGTGGATGGACTGCTCATTGGAGAGAAGGACAGTTGGGAGGGGTGGAGCTGGCGTCTGTCACCGAGCCCGTATTTCCCCAGTCTGAACACCACTTCTCCCCCCTCTTTGGATATACCCTAGTTGGGAATTACAATAGTAGGTCTCATGTGGAAGCACCAAAAATGTAGAGAATCTACTGGGATATTATAAAAAGCGGGGATAATATTTGTTGGAAATCTATAGCAATACTATGTGTCACATGGGGACACCATTTGTTGGGACTCAAGCTTTAACACGGGCCTGACCTCGTAATGGATCTTCAATTAATTTATCAAATTGGCATTCAAAATAATTAATAATTAATAATTATTAATAATAATAATTATGTCAAATAATGTGACTTAATTTACATTAAATCACCTCGTGGGGCACCATTCCCAAGAAGGGAAAAATGTTCACTAAACTATCAATTTGGAATTTTGATTAATAATTAAATTGATAACCATAACCACATTAATAGTAAAGCTTGAAGGATTTCGGAGTTCTTGACGTAGCAGAGAGAGAGAAAGACAAAGGCGGATGTGGTAATCAAAGGGTCGTTTGGCCTACAAACAAAATGGCTGACAACAGAGAACTACGAGATGGCCGAATCAAAGCTGGCTTCAGATCGGAGGAGATTTTGCCTGTCCGTGTGGTCAGGACCAAGACAACGGAAAAGAAGCAGGAATTTTGAGCTGTCTCTTTGGGTGTAGCTCTGCTGAAAGCAAATTTGTAAATGAGTCTATGTGAATGTGATATGTGTTGCAAAGGGTATTGATCAGTGCAGAGGATGTTTAGAAAGCCAACTAACCAATAACCTAACTGCAAACAATCACAACAATAACTCAATAAACAGCATTAAATCACAATCAACAAGTTAAACAGTCTTGCTTAGCCTGTACAGCTGTGATAAAGCTATGCCCAGTTGTTACATTACCAATCCTTGAATGGATGGGAGAAGGAGTCGCTTTGTAGTGTGTTGCTTTTGTTAGCAGGCAGAGGAAGGCTGGAAGTAGCTGCGGTACCAGAAGCAGCCTGGTGGTGGGGCATCCTGTGGAGATGGGTGTCAAATAACTGTCCTTTGTTTAAGAACAAAGAACATGAGGTCTCTTACCATTTCAGATGGCAAGAGGAGATGTCTTCACATGTCCAGTTTGAATTTTAACAAATGACAAATCATGTGTGGTCCAGTAAATCCCAGCACCCCTAATGGGGAGTGTCCAGAGAGACATCACCTATTGCTGGTGGCCGAAGAGCAAGTAGTTGCTCACGGCTGTAGCCAATCCTGCTGACGGCCTTGCTGCTGCCATCATGGTGCCCACAGGTGTATTGGCTCAAAATAGACACCCTTCATGGTAAAAATATTTCCTCATGAACTTCAAGTCATTAAAAGTTCTGTTAAAAATACTTAAAAAGTGCAGGCACAAGCAAACACAACCACAACCACAAGCTGCTCCTGGGTCGCACAGGTGGTGTCAGCGCCCCTGACGTATTAACTGATTATTTTCATTATGGGTTAATCTGCTGATTGTTTTCTCCATAAATCAATCCTTTGTTTGGTTTGTAAAAATTATGGAAATAGTAAGAGATAGCGTCACACTTATCCAGAGCCCAAAGTTCAGTTCAGTTCGGTTAAATTCAATTCAATTCAATTATATTTATAATGCCCAATATGACAAATCACAATTTGCCTCAGAGGGCTTTACAGCATATGACATGCCCCTGTCCTTGGACCCTCACAGCGGATAAGGAAAAAGTTCCCCAAAAATACCTTTTTTTGTATAGATATTTATCAGTATATTCCCTTTTTTCTTTTTCTTTATTACAATCAAACTAAAAAACAACACAAAAACGCACCCCTCCCCTTTCCCCTCCCCTCGTATGGTCAGTATGTTACATCATTCAACATTGTTTGATCTCATCTAAGTGAGAAATAAAAATAAATTAAAAAAAACAAAAAATGTAGCAATAAATATAAATAATATTATTCTTATTAATAAATAACTAGATGACGAAGTCCAGAAGTAATAAATAAATAAATAAAAAAATACATGCAAATCAGACGACAGCAGACAGCCTATAGTCGTATTTCCTACAGAATCTATTATCCATAATCACATTCCCAGCATGCTATCAGAAGACAAAAAAAGGGGATAAATAAATATAGTGGAACCTCAACAAAATTATGTCACCTCATCCATATAAAGAGTGTGGATAGGTCAGCTGTTAGAGTCCAACAGAGGTAAAAAAAAAAAAAATTCCAAAAAAGCTCCCCAGATACAATCAAAATTCTTTGTTTTTTTCCCTAACAGAATATATATATATATATATATATATATATATATTCTATTATATGTATATATATATAGAGAGAGATATATAGATATATATATGTATATGATAGAATATTTTCTAGTACTATATGATACGAGTTCATTGATCCAGTGTTTGGGTGCTGGGGATTTTTCAGATTTCCAGTTTTTCAGAATACATTTTTTTTGCTGCAGTACAATAAAGTACTTTTCATGAGGAGTCATATTAAGTGAACTGACATTGCCCAGTATCCAAACTTTAAGATCGGAGATGATATGAGATTTTGAAATTTCAGAGATTGTTGTGAGAACATATTTCCAAAAAGCATCTAGTATCGGACAGCTCCAGAGCATATGAAGCAAAGTGCCAGTGGATATTTTATATCTTTGACACATGGCAGAAACTGCACTATTAAGTTTGTTTAATCTATAAAGAGTATAATAAATTTGACATAAAATGTTATACTGAATTTGTCTGTGTTGAATAGATATCAGTACCGTTTGTGTCTGCACCAATCTTTATCATCATAAGAACATTCCAAGTCTGATTCCCATTTTTGCTTCATTTAAGGTCTATGATATAACGGGAGGTTATTAATGAGAATGTTGTATATTAAAGATGTTAGGCCTTCTGTTGATGTGATTCTGCTGTCAAGTAACTGTCTTTCCAGTGGAGATATATCAGGTATATTGGGAAATAAATCAAGCGATTGACTCCTAATCCATTCTCTTATTTGAAAATACTTGAAAAGATTATGAGTGGGTAAATCAAATAACTCAGATAATTGGGGAAAACTGGCAAACAAACCATTAATATATAGGTCACAGATTGTTTTAATACCCTTCCCAGTCCAACTTCGTAGAATTCTTTCAGCAATGGGACTTGGTATATTAGGATTATCATTAAGAGGAGTATTCACAAGTAAACATGTATTTAAACTTGAGAGTGTGTGAGAGTCCTGCCATGCGCCAAAGGTGCTCAAGAGAATTGAATTTTTTGTGATCTTAGAAAGTTTCTTCCTCGAGCCCAGGAAGGGAATAGTTGTTAATGTTCATTTCATTTTGCTCTATTGAGACCCATCTCACATCCCTGTTCTTTGGTTGCAGCCAAATCCACAGAGGACGAAACTGAGAAGCTAGGTAATATAATCTGAAATTTGGAAGATTTAGTCCACCTTTAGCATATGAAGCCTGAAGTGTGAGGAGTTTAACCCTTGGCGTTTTCTTTTGCCATAGAAATGATGATATAGCTTTGTTAAGATTTTTTTTTTTAAAATACATAGGAATTTTAAAAGGGATACAATGAAATAAATAAATGAATTTGGGTAGTACATTCATTTTGATAGTGTTGACTCTACCAATTAATGACAACAGTAAGCCCATCCACCTCTCAAGGTCCAGTTTAGTTTGATTAAATAGTTTCACATAATTTTCTTTATACACTTTACCAGAGGCGCCACAAATATTAATACCCAGGTATTTAAAACCGCTGGGGATCCAGAAATAATTCTAATATCACTGTCGAGTACATTAATTGGAAAAGCCTCACTTTTTGAATAATTGATCTTGTAACCAGATACAGAACTATATTCTTTAAGACACTGAAATAATGGGGAGAAAGAATGAATTGGGTTCGTTAGGAATAATAGAAGGTCGTCCGCATAAAGAGCTAATTTGTGCTCATCTGTACCAAATGTTATGCCAGTGATAAATGGGTTTGAGCAAATAGCAATGGCTAAAGGTTCGATGGCAAGTGAGAATAATCCAGGTGAGCTCGGACATCCCTGCCTACATCCTCTTGAAAGCGAGAAGGCGTCCGACAGAACTCCATTAGTTATAATCTGAGCCTTAGGAGCATTAAAGAGCGTTTTGATAAATTGAATAAATGTGTCACCAAAGTTCATAGCTCGAAGGGTCTGCAGGAGAAAATTTGGTTCTATTCTGTCGAACACCTTCTCAGCATCCATAGATACAATCAGAGTTGGGTAAGGCTTACTTTAAAAGTAATCAAAGTACTTTACTGTGTTACTTTTTTTAAAAGTAACCAGTTACTTTACTGTGTTACTCCCTGAGTAAAGTAACTCAAGTACTTTTAAAGTACTTCCAACATTATTCCCTGAGAAAAGTAACTCAAGCACTTTTAAAGTACTTTTGAGTATTCTACATTTCCTATTCGGCAATGGGCGCTCAGCCTACATTTTTTGTCTCCAAAATTAAAGTTATGGACCACTTGCCCTTCACTGAGATCCAGTTCTCCCATCACAGCCGTCACTTTGACCAGTAGAAACACAGAACGATATGCTGCCGTAGACAACTGTATGACAACAGCAAACCAGCGTTTTTAATATTTCCTCTAGGGATGTTACCACACAGAGTAAAAGGGGGAAATGATGGTGTGAAACAGCAGAGGCACTTTGTCAACCCGGTGAGTTACTGTCATTAGCATCAAGCTAGCAAACAATGTTATTTCATCATAACGGAGACGGACATAAAGTAATAACATTAACAAATAGTGGCGGGGCTTTTACTCACCACAACTGCAGAGGCTACCAGCTTCATTTGAAACAGACTACATTATAGATGGTCCGTTATTTATTAATCCCTCTGTGCTTTTATATATCTACTTTTTATCCGCTCCCGTTGTCTTTATAAAGTTAACATATCGTGCCGTCATTTCAAACTCAGCACTACCTGAATTGTTTTCAGATTAAAAGCCCCTTATAACCTTGGCTGAGAGAATCCCTCCATTTTCTAAATAGGCTTTTATTCTAAAACATTTGTAGGACCTTGGTTGTGGAGGATACAGTAGCTTGAATGTTTACGTACGGTACTTCAAAGGTAGCTCCTGCCATCTGCTGACGCTTTTAGGTGACTACAACAACATTTCGGCTGGCACATGAACAGACACAGTGACTGAAATAACAGTAAAAGTAATAAAAATAGGACAAGAATAACCCGATGACATCACACACGCTGTGAAAGACCACCAGGGATAATTGGTGAGTACCATCGTGTAGTGTGTCATGTCTGTCGGCCAAGTCACGGCACGATTTTATGACTCCACAATTGTGTAATGTGACATAGTGACTTTCAGAATGGGCAGAAAAGTTGTGTAGTGTGTACCAGGCATAATGCAAGTCCTGAGTCTGACCTGTCTGTCAGCAAATCCTCCTCCACCTTTTTTAGACTTCACCGTAGACAACGGCAGCATTTCTTCTACCACGTAGCGAGCCACAAGCTTTATGGCTTCTTTTGGACTGATAGGTTTAACGTTATCTCCGTTATTAGAACCAAAAGACAGTCGTTGCTGTTTCGGAGCTGAAGGATCAGTGTTTTAAAAGTAACGGAAGTAACTGATGGCTTGTTTGAAAATGTACTCAAGTAAAATAGAAATAGAATAGAATAATCTTTATTGTATAATCTCGATGCTGTAGTCTGGATAGAAGGAGATTCGCTTGTTGTCCAGGTACACAGCCCCCTTCTCTCTGGCTAAACGGAGCACCTTGTCTTTTTCCCTGTAGTTAAGGAATTTTGCAATGATGGGTCTAATCCAGTCTGAAGGTCTTCCCAAGCGGTGAGCTCTCTTCAGAATAATCGGGTAATTGAAGTTGTGTTTCCCCAGCAGGGATGGTGCGCCCCAGGTATCCAACCATGTCACTCCCCTCAGATTTTTCCATTTATGATCTTTATATTTGATCTCCTGCTCCGGTTTTCCAAATCATCTGCTTTGTCTTTAAGAAAAGCAATCTCCTTTTCCATTGTTTCAATTCGAGAGCAGGCGTCCGTCAAATTATCCTCATTAGCACTAACTCGGGTCTCCACCTCGTCAACCCGTTCGGCTAAAGTTGAGATTGACTGCTCGATTTTGGACAGTGAAGTTTGGATATCGGTTTTCCTGTTGTCTATGTGACAAGTCAGATCTTCATTAGAATCCCGAATCGCTTTCATCAGTGATTTGAGCAACAGCCTTTCTTGATCAGCAGCCAATTCAGCCGTGAAGGAGATCTCAGTCGGTAGCATGTGATTTATATCGGTGTGTGTTTCTTACACTTTGAGTTTTACCGCTTCACACAAGAGATGAAAAAACACAATGGAGGGGGAAAGTTAGTTTCCCATTCGGAGTTGAATCAGTAGGAGTAAAATAGTGGCAATTGCTGAGGCATACCAGGAGCTCACAGACACACGTCCAGCGTCAGTCTGCCCATTTTCCCCAAAAATACCTTTAATGGGGAAACCTTCCTATCGTTTGTTTTGTCCTACCAGCAGTTTAAACATCAACACAAAATTATTAAATAATAAAAAGCGCAAGCAGCAAAAAATCCCTTATCCTTTATTTTCTGTCAGTTCAAAAATTGACTCATAGTTCCAGCTGTACTTGTACATCTTCATATGTTTTGATTGCAAAATCTTAATTTGTAAAGTAACTAGTAACTGAAGCTAAATGACAGATAAATGTAGTGTAGTAAAGGAAGACGGTAAAAAGAAACGACTAAGATTTGTACTTACAGTACCTGACTAAGTGTGTTTAGTTACATTCCACCACTGAGTGCCGTTTGTCATATTACCTTTATTAGTTTGTGAGTATGACTTGACTCGACGGGATAAACAATAAATATTTATTTATTGGTATTGTGTGGCTAGACCATCTGACTATTTATAACCATTTTGTACACACAAAACAAGGTCAAAAAGAGGCGTACGGCACTTCCCATGCGAAGACTTGTGAGCTATAAAAACAAACTTGATGGGTGAATTTGCATATCTGTAAAGAAACTCCCACCCATGCATACAAACATTCTGGAGACAGGGAAAATTGGTGACACACAGTCCCGTCCCCTCAGTTGGCGTGGCGTTTACTGGCAGTCTGTCATTGGAGAGAATTGTTGTTAAGCTAACTAAGTGCCTATCTGAATGATTTTGAAATGGATATCCGAAAGTGGATGAAGACTAGTAGGCCGCCTACTTCTGCCTCTGAAGCCTCGGATCTAGCACATCAGCAGCACCACCACAATGCATGAGATCACTTATGGTTGGGTGTATGCGTTGAGCAGTGGTGGAATATGTAGAAAATACGCGAGTGCTCTAGGTGCTCCCCGGGGATACTTCTACTTTTACGCGCGGTCTCAATTGTGGCAGCAAATAACGCAATTTTGCAACCAGGTGGCGAGCGTGCACTGCACACACCTCTTGCCAGATTTTGGGGTTTTTTTAGACACCGCCCCCTCCTTGCAACTCAGTTGCCCCCTGCATCTATCAATTCTGGCCCCAGGTCTGGTGACACAGATTGTGAGGTGGTGAATTGAAGCCAGATTGATTGTGAGGGGAGTCATTAAATGTATAATGATGGGTCTTACACATTAAATTCAGCGGCATATCACAAATTAATTATAGATCCAATTTATTGAAAACATTCAGTCCAGCAGCTTTATGGTAATGGTAAATGGATCTGCATTTGTATAGCGCCTTTCTAGTCGTCTGACCACTCAAAGCACTTTTTACACTACGAGTCACATTCACCTATTCACACACACATTCATACACTGGTGGCTGAGGCTACCATACAAGGTGCCACCTGCTACTCAGTTTCTAACACACTCACACAGTGATGGAAGCATCATTGGGAGCAATTTGGGCTTCAGTATCTTGCTAAAGGATACTTCGACATGCAGACTAGAGGAGCCGGGGATCGAACCGCTGATCTTCCGATTGGTGGACAACCCGCTCTATCTCTGGCCACAGCTGCCCTTTATTTGTGCTGGTGAGCCACAACTTTTTCATAAACACATTTCAGTTGTAAAAGTTATAAGCCAACTCAAATCTCACCTCGAATTCTGCTCATTACTTCATCATCACTATCTCACCATCACATTCCCACCACCAGAGCGCAGAGGAGAGGGCCAGACTGTGTGCTGCTGACTCATGGTCAGCTGTAGAGCACATCTCAGCTGTTGAGATGCAAACATCAAATGGCATCAAATAATTGTAAAACAGAGCGTCAGCAATTTTCAAAAATATATTCCAGTACTATAAATATGTATCACTAGGTATGATTCAAGTTTTCAGATTTGTTTTTGTCTGTAAAATGGCTGCAGTAAACATAGCAGTGTGCGCACAGAGCACACTGGAGACACTGTGTTATTGCCATACCCACCCTGCCTTCTACAGTCACCTTACGCCAATCACTACGTGTGATTCTAGTTTTCAGATAGTTTTTGTCTGCAAAATGGCTGCAGCAAACGCACTGGAGACACTGTGTTATTGCCACACGCACTCTGCCTCTGGTGAAGTAGTAGGAATAGTTGGAAAAGTGTAAATAGTTTTAATTAATATGAATGTAATTGAAAACTTGAATGATACTCATAAGGTGGAATCTTTTAAGGTTATTTGAAAGGCTGACACTACACTGCAATGCTGACTGAAATGTGTAAGAAGAAGGTGAAGTAGTAGGAGTTGGAAAAGTGGTGAGGGGTTTAATTTCTTTGAATGCATGCAGTAGTATTAGTAATAAAGGCTGTAGTAGTATATCAAAGATGGGAAACACTGATATATAATGTTTAGATGCTGTTTAAAATGAAGCTTCTGCTGCTTTAATCTCTGCCTTTGAGATTCAGTGACACGTACATGCCCACAGGTCTGTGTTTGTGTGTCAGTAGCCATTGCCACGGTAATTAATGAGGGCAACCTGAGAGAGCACAGAGAGGTGAGGCACACAACAACTGACAGGGAAAAGCTGTTTTAGTGGAGATCACACTTCTCAAAACAACTTCTTGTTATGCCCAAACCGTGAGTCTAATCATCAAAATAATGTGTTGACCAGAGAGAGGACCTTCTCCTCAACGTATAGATGTCATTTTTGTGTTTGTGGAGTCAAAAATGTGATCACTGGTGCCCCCAGCTGTTTTCCAGAAATTTCTCTGCTTAGTTTACATTGGTGTGAATGAGGGAAAATCTGGCTCAACCTTGAATCTGTTTGATTCCGTAAGGACATGCCTGTGACCAGCACGAATTTTCCTGCGTTTTGTAAATAAATTGTATATGTAGAGTTAAAATTGTTGCCATGCCAGCTAGTTAAAGAGAAATTTTTTAGACGATTTTAGAGCCCCTCTTCACTCTGGCGATGATGTCAGCACTCTAGCTCTGTCAAAATGTGGGGCACCAAGGCCAAAACCAATGGCGCAATAACAATATGTGCTAAGTACATTGAATGAAGACAAAACAATATATGTGTTGAAAAAGAGTACAGAGTTTATTAAAACTGGGTGTGCATGACTGGGGATATATCTCGTTTCTTGTTGTTTTGATTCATATCCCTTATTTTTTAAGTCTTTGAAATCTCTATATTCTTTTGTTATCTCCTAGTTATTAAGAAATTATTAGAAGAAGAAGATTTTTTATTGTCCTTTCTCAGCACATTACACACATCTGACCTCTGCATTTGACCCATCCTACTGTATACACTGGGAACAGTGGGCAGCCGCAGTGCAGCGTCCAGGGACCAACTCCAGTTCTTTTGCCAATGCCAGTGGTCAGGGTCACTGACAGGAGTATTCACCTAACATAGCCTA
>NC_065511.1:2067867-2071580 GCF_006386435.1 Epinephelus moara
TCTTCTAGGTCCTCCACTCTGGCTGATGGTGCAGGCTGGGGTTGTCACCCGTTAGATAATTATATTTGTTTGGCTAGTTTGTTGATATCTAATCTAGCAGCTAGGCGCCGCCATGTTGAATCTCAAAATCTCACAGTGGTCTCGCGGTCTCACGCTGCCATCCGGTCTCTATTACCCTTTAACTACAATAAAGCAGTTAAACATGCAAGGTAGGCACATTTCTCTAAATTGATCACTGACAACCGCAACAACCATTTATTGCTTAATTAACCCAGTTTTTATGAGGTCCAGCAGTATGTCAACAAACTTAAAATGTGAAGAATTCACAGTCCACTTCAGAAGTAAAATAGAAACAACTGGATTTAATTTATGTCAATCCCAGCCAATGAATTTTAACACCCCTGAACCTTTGTTTTTATGTGAGGAAACACTAGAGAAGTTTGTCCTGTTTGATGCTGAAATGAATGGGAAAGTAATCTTTCAATTACAACCAGCAACCCGTCTTTTAGATCCCATTCCCACATCCTTTTTTAAAACAGTTTATTGCTTTTTAGATGAAGACGTTCTTAACATTGTAATTATTTGCTTCAGATGGGTGTTTTCCCCGCTGCTTTTAAAACTGTCGTGGTTAAGCCTCTTTTGAAACAAAATAATATAGATGCCTCGGTACTTAGCAACTACAGACCAGTGTCCAATCTGCCATTTTTAAGTAAAATTTTAGAGATAAAATGATTTTATGATCTCCAACAATATTTTTGAAAAATAGCAGTCTGGCTTTTGAGACAATCACAGCACAGAGAGGCATTAGTCAGGGTTGTTAATGGCCTGACGTCAAAAATGGATATGAAAAAACTCTCTGTATTAGTACTACTCAATCTTACTGCAGCCTTTGATCCAGTCGACCACTCAATTCTTTTAGCTAGACTTTATAATCTGGTTGGCCTCTCTGGTACTTTTTTAACTGGTTTAACTATCTTTCTGACAGAGAATTTTAAGTAACAATGGATGAATGTTCATCAAGAGTCCAATACTTTTTAATCTTTACGTGCTGCCACTTGGAAACGTCATCAGGAGGCACGGCATCAGTTTCCATAGTTGTGCTGATGATACACAGCTGTACATCACCATGTCTCCTGATGACTCAGGGCCAATGGATGCCCTTTTCAACTGTATTTTAAGTATCAAGTCCTGTATGGCAGAAAACTTTCTTTAACTCAACCAGGACAAAACCGAGGTCGTTGGTCCTGAAGCTCAGAGAGAGAAACTCAACACAAAACTGTAAGAACTGGCACTAAAATCCTGTCAACAAGTGAAAACCCATGGAGTTATCTTTGATTCGACTCTAAGTTTTGAACCACATATTAGAAGTATAACCAAAACTGGATTTTATCATCTTAAGAGCATTGTCAGAGTGCGACCGTTTCTCTCACAAGCCAACACAGATGCATGCTTTTATTACCTGAAGAATTGATTACAGTAATGTGCTACTTTCTGGTCTTCCTAAGAAAAACATTGCTCAGTTATAGTTATTACAAAACTCAGCTGCACGTGTGCTGACGAGGACCAGGAAGAGAGCACACATTACATCAATTTTAAAGTCTCTGCACTGGCTTCCTGCATGCTTCAGAATTGATTTTAAAATCCTTTTCATTGGTTCATAAAGCTCTTAATGGTCCAAGTCCTACCTATTAGATTTGAGGACCTACCTTCAACTTGGCCGCCATCTCACCTAAAAATAAACAGTTATTGGCTGCAGGTGGTCTCAGGCGACCTCCATGCTGTGCCACAGACACTGCTGCCTTTATGCCAGGCAGCAGCAGTGCACAGAGCTTCAGAGAGCCAGGGATGAGGGCAAGTGGGAGGGCAGCCAGGTGTCAGATCTGCACAGAGCATCAGAATAAAAATACCAGCACATCACAGACAGTATGATAATAACATCCAAAACACAAGTTTCACGCTCAGCGGTTTCTGTGACATGAGAAATACTTTCACAAAAAGTCATGTGACGCCGCTCTTTTTATGATTTCAACACTGATTTGTTGTTAACAATGTAGCATTTTCCAGGAAATGTATAGTCTCCAGGACATATCAATAATGAGTTTACTGTATCCTTTCAAAATATTTTGCGTTGGGGCGCAGCACGCATACTTAGCAATATCTCTGCCACAATCAGTATTGGTGGGAAGTGGCTATAGCAGAAGAGCTGGGCATTTACAGAATGTTTTAAGTTGTATCCAAATTTAACAGGCCTGGATGAATTTGTGCATGTTTTGCTTCATGGTTGGCCGTCAGAACCTCCGTTTCATGAACTTGAGGGTAGGATCCAGGACCTGGGATCATGCTGAGTGGGGAACATACAGAGAGCCTAATGTTCCCTTTCCTGGGTCTGGTTTCTGCTTCTGTGCCTCCTTCGCCACACTCTGGACAGTCCACTGCAGTGGGCCGACACTGCAGGAACGTGGCAGTATGGAGTGAGTAACCTTATCTGTCTCACAAAAATCGCACTACTAGGAGAGAGAGAATCAGCTTTCTGATTCTTAGTACCAGGTCAGTAGGACAGAGGAAAATGAAAGCAACTGAAAGACAAGGCCCACCTGCCTTTACATGAGTTAAGATGCTTGGTCTCCCTGATGAAGAGAAGGTTCTTGTGGTCAGTCCAGATAACAAACGGATAGGATGCACCCTCCAGCCAGTGTCTCCACCTCTCCAATGCCAACTTTATGGCCAGGAGACTCCAGGTCATCAACATTACAGTTCCTCTCAGCAGGAGTGAGTTTCCTGGAGAAACAAGCACAGGGGTGCAAACCATTGTCTTCCTCTGATACCTGAGGCAGGATGACTCCCACCATCAGACTGAAAGCATCCACCTACACGACAACAAGGAGGTCAGTGTCAGGATTGACTAAAATCTACTCTTCAGGTGCTCGAAGGCTTTCTAGGCCTCTTGAATCCATTGTAGAACCATGAGTCAAAGCTGTGATGGGGACTGCAATAGCACTCAAATTTTGAATGGATTTGCGGTAGAAATGGGAAAATCCCCAAAACATTACCCCTGTTTGAGTGTGGAAGGTTTATGACATTCCTTGTATGTCTTCACAGTACCTTATCCATCTGAATGCATGAAGAGAAGATGATATAGCCTAGACACACTGGTAGTAAGGAAGTCACATTTCTCCAGCAAGATGATGCGGCTTTGGCCTCTGGAGCACCATCTGGACGTATAGCACATGATCCTTAAAACAACACTTACCTTTCTGGAAATTTTACGCTTTTCTTTGTTTAGGTTAAAATGCTATTAATAAGCTGATGGCACACTAAAATGTAAGTGAATTCCACCAGAAATAAAAACTCATAATTATACCATTCTCATATGGTTCTAAGAAAACGCAGACCAATCGATTGGTCGAGCGTCCTGTCTGTCTTCCCCACGTGGAGGCCTCCGACTGACGTAATCGCTCGCGTAACACCCCAACCCTGTGGGTCTGTGAGGCAACAAATAGGCTAGTAACAGGTAGGCTTGTGGATATAAACTTTTCTCCGTAACAATGGCAGACAAATGCGGACCACCGCTTCCAGCTCCAGCCGCTCCAACAGGGAAATTGAAGTTGAAGTTGGCTCCTGCTGCTGCTGCCATCATTAGTCATTAGTCATACTTCTACTGTTATTATACACATATGATTATTGTCACACATGTATACTGCCAGATATTAATA
>NC_065511.1:2071681-2075342 GCF_006386435.1 Epinephelus moara
CAGAGGGATGTCGTATGCTGTAAAGCCCTGTGAGGCAAATTGTGATTTGTGATATTGGGCTTTATAAATAAAATTGAATTGAATTGAATTGAAAAGAAAGAATATTGCAGAAGAAGCTAACACTAAGAGAGAACGTTTTTGCAAGAGCCAAAACTCAGGTCAACATTGGCTCTGCTATCAAGCGATGGCGAAGACTGATGCAGCTTCATCCTGAGCTAAAAAGGGACGAGATGGTCGCAGACTTTCTCCTGGACAGGTATTTTTAATTTGCCTCTAAGTTTGAATCAACATGGTGGCATGACCAATGCTTGCGGCAGCCTCTGCGTACACTGGTGAAGTAAACACGGTGCAACAAAGAGTTAATTCTTCAGTGCAATACAGTTCCGAGTTTCTAACAGACATTAGAAACCGCTACAGAGATCTAACGCTACAACCGAGAGAGCTCAGGATGTGTAGCAAGCTTGGCCTGCTACGTCAAGCTAGCCCTGAGATGACCGTGGTTTCACCTGGAGCTGTCCCGACGGGGAGACGCCAGCAGCACTGTGACAGGACGTGGAAGCGGGGGATGCGCAGAGGGGTTAGTTCGTGGCTAAGAGCTAACCCCATCAAATCAGCTGTTCCCAGCGTCCTTCTGGCGAATGTCCGCTTGCTGGACATGAAAATGGATTACATCCAACTGTGGAGATCCACTTACTGAGGAGTGAGGGACTGCTGCATCCTTGTGTTCACTGAGACATGGATGAATGGTAACATAGCAGACTCTGGTATTGAGCTAATGGGGCTAACACTACATAGTAGTGTTGCACGGTATACTAGTACCAACGGTACTACTTAAACACCACGGTACATATGATACCATAATTTTGGAGTACCGTGGTACTACGGTACCTCACGGTACCACTACTGTGGGATAAGTTCAAAGTCCAATTGCAAGAGGGTGAGTGTCCATGCGCTGTCCAATAACGGCATGTGCTGGCCACCTGGCACTATGCTGCTGCAGTGGTTTGTTTTCCAGTGACATTTCAGGTATTAGCTGAGCTATTGAGTATCTTTAAGCAGTGAAAGTTATTACTTATTTATCTTTACTTGTAGGCTAGATTTGTTTATATATGCTACAGTGATTTGTTTTCCACAGAGCTCTACGGTTTGAGCATTTTACTCGCATTTGCGACTAAAAATAGTTTTGTGCGAGCAAAAGAAATCATTCAGGAGCACGCTGTGCCAGTACAGATTTCAACCAGCAGCAGAAACGAAAGGCGAATCCTGACAGTTGTGGGTTGAACGGGGGTCACAGACAGGAATACGGCGGAGCACTATGGCCACTACTATGGCCACTACACCCGGCTCCAGGTCCAATAATTTGCTCTTCGTTGGTGTCATGACTGCCCAGAAATATCTGAATAGCCGAGCCGTGGCGGCACACAGGTATGTGGCATGTCAGAGGAGAGACAAGCCTTTCAGATTTCTCTCTTTGTGGCAGGTAACAGTCCACAAACCTCACCGCACTTAAGGGACCGTTCATAACTTATCAGAGGAGGAGGGTGGCCGGTTGGTTTTTATTTTATTTATTTATTTCATTTTGATCCCCCCCTATGTTAATCACTGATTGATGCTGTTTTTGAAGTATGAATAAGTCAATAAGTAATTTATTCCATTGAAATATCATTGAGGTATTATAGAAAAGTGATTTATCTTTTTATAAATGACAAAAGGCACATCTGCCTAATTTTTGTTGTGGTATCGTGATACTACTCAGAACCGTGATAGTTTCACTGGTATCATGCCGTGGGTCCCAATTTTGGTACCGTGACAACACTACTGCATAGAGCAGACAGGGAGGCTGCATCATCTGGTAAGCTCCGTGGTGGCGGTCTGGCAATATACACAAACAATTCATGGTGCTGTGATGTGAAGAGGATCTCCCAGTTCTGCTGTCAGGATGTGGAGTTTTTGACTGTGAAATGTCAACCCTTTTCATCTTACTATTGCACTATATGTTATTTCTTACATGTTGCACAAATTGTTTTTAAATGTTTTGTTTCGTTTTGCTTGGGGTATGCGAAATGTCATTTAGTTTTTGTGCTGCGTATAAAAATGACAAATAAAGAAGTTCTGTTCAGTTCATGACTTTATGACAACACAGCATCCAGTTGCTAACGGTTAACATTAGCCTACTGTAGCGTAGCCTCTGAAACATTAACGTTATCTTCCTTGTGCGTTTCCACTTACTAGCAACGTTAATGCTACTATCTAATGTTAGCACTGTAACCTTATTCTAAAACTCATCAGTCATCACTGACTCCAGTTGAGTTTTAAAGGCGCTGTATGTAAGAATGTGGCCAAAATGATTACTGCACTCAAATTCAAAATACTGCCGCGAGTCGTGTCCACCCCCCCTCCCCTACAGAGTCGAGGTTGCTGGACAGCGGCACGCTGGAGACTGATTTGTTTGCCCACGGGCGGCTGCTGTGGCAGGGCCGCGTCACCGCGTCCTTGATCTTCGGTTTTCCAGCGGACCGTTTGAGCAAGTCCGGCTTCTCTGCTGCTAACGCTGCTGCCTGGATACAGCTGAGGAGAAGCCGGCTGCTAATGCTATGCACCGGGACACTGCTAACGCTGCTTCCAGGATACAGCTGAGGAGGAGCCGGCTGCTAATGCTATGTACTGGGACACTGCTAATGCTGCTTGCCGTGCTGCTGTAGCTCAGTCGTAACTGTAACTGATGCTGAAACTCTACTGACTGCGTGACTGGTAGACGGCGGTGGGTGGCGCAACAGGCCAAAACACAAATTCAAAACATAAACATGATTTGCAGACTGCAAAAAAAAATTTTTAGATGCAAATATTCTGACTGTACTATTGTTGTCGGTGAGATCAGTATGTTATATGAACATTATTCCTTAGTCTCTGTGACATATTAGGATGATTTTACGACTATTTGCTTTAGATTTTCCTTTAAAACTCCGGGGTTGCGTTTGACTGTCTTGGTTATAACGTTACACTCGCTCTCCTCTTCCATGTATCTAACGTTATCTAGCCAACGCCTACGTCTATCATAGACGTAATGAGGACGTAATGGAGGAGGGGGGAGTAGGCCTTTGGAGGGAGGTGGAGTTGCAGGAGGAGGGGGATGGGACTTTGGAGCAACCTGATCTCACAGAAATACATGAAATGACCACAACCTCTTAACACCGCATTCCGTGGTGGCAGCACGTAATGGGTTGAAATTACGTGCCGGTACCACGGAAACAATGCCAATGTAAAGTCAATTAGGATCCTTTTTCGTGGTGGACACACAAATTCAATAACACACAATAACGTCCTGTATACACACAAAAACACGAAAGTGTTCTTGATATTCAAACAGCAAATATATTCCTCTGTTATAATTTCCCACCAATAATAATAACAACATGATAGTTCGGCTGTACTAGATATTTGATATAGGTAGGGTTGGGACTCGTTAGGATTTTAACGATTCCGATTCCTTACCGATTCCTTCTTAACGGTCCGATTCCTTACCGATTCCTCTTACCGATTCCTACATTATATTCATTATACTTGCTATACTTAAACAAGTATATAATAAACACAAATGCAATCATACAAATAAAAAAACTTTATTCTAACTGTTGCACAGTACAATTAGATGAAAATACAC
>NC_065511.1:2077335-2093998 GCF_006386435.1 Epinephelus moara
GAACTATGTGTCGAGGTGAGGCCGACTATATCTAGCCGGTAGCGCTCAACCTCTTCCACAAGCTCCGGCTCCTTCCTCGCCAGAGAGGTGACATTCCATGTCCCAAGAGCCAACTTCCGTAGCCGAGGATTGGACCGCCAAGGCCCCTGCCTTGGTCTGCTGCCCGATCCACACTGCACCGAACCCTTCTGGATCCCTCTGCGGGTGGTGAGCCTGCAGGGGGACGAGCCCATGAAGCCGGTTCGGGCTGGGCCCGGCCGGACCCCATGGGCGAAGGCCCGGCCACCAGGCGCTCGCCCACGGGCCCCAGCCCCAGGCCTGGCTCCAGGGCGCGGCCCCAGTAACCCTCCAGGCCGGGCACGCCAACTCTTGTTATTTTTCGTCATGAAGGGTCTTCTGAACCATTCTTCGTCTGACCCTTCGCCCAGAACCAATCTGCCATGGGAAACCCTACCAGGGGCGAAATGCCCCCAACAGCACAGCTCCTAGGGTCATTAGGGCACTCAAACTCCTCCACCACGATAAGGTGACGGTTCTCGGAGTAGTACACATTTGTGTGTGGTGTGTATTTCAGATTTAGAGCTTGTATCATCTCCCTGAGAATATATAACAACAAAAAGTGATTCTCTGATTTCTACAGTAACACTATTACCTCAAATTAACCACAGCAATGTAATAAAAAATACTTATATACTCATATATATTCATGCTTGGGCATTCATGCTTGGGCACTGTTATTTACGTGACAACACCTGAACAGAACACACACACACATTGGCTGTTTGTTTCTACCTCTCCCCTCGCTGGAAGCGGACCTCCCGCCGCCCGCCTCTGCCTTGATTAAATGCTGAAAATTAAATAAAAGCGGGAGACAGGTTTTTCCTATTTTATCTTATTTTGTTATATTTCTCCCTCTCCTCTCGCTGGAAGCGTCGGACCTCGCGCCGCCCGCTTCCGTCTCAAACACGGAGGTCTCCCTCTCAGCTGAGCACCCACGGCACACGCCCGGCCTGTTAAATAGCCGGTAACCATGACAACTGTGTGACACAATCTCAGTGCTTTGGTCATTAAATAATGTCGGGCTCGGTTCGACGTTTTTTTTTACAATCTAGGAACCGTTTGCAGGAACCGTTACTCCAAATGTGATGGAACCGGTTCCGGAGCCGGAACTTTGGACCCGGTTCCAAAAAAGAACCGGATCCGGATTCCAACCCTAGATATAGGCCTATTCAAATATTCAGTCTCAAAAACGCAGTTTCTAGAGAACTTGCTAAAATATATGAAATTAACCATCATCCTTACTTTTTCTTAACATATTTCATCTAGGTGCAGTGTCATTACTAGTTCGACTTTACTAGACATTTGATTTAATCAGTAGATGTATCTTTTTACGACTCTATTTTACAACAAGCCAACCTCTTCCACAAGCTCCGGCTCCTTCTATTTTACAAGCCGCAAAAAACCTACCGTCCCAAAAACGCCGTTTCTAGCGTTTTAGCTAAAATGTCGAAAATTAGCAGACATCTTTACTTTTTCTTAACATAGTTCATCTAGGTGCAGTGTAATAACTAGTTCGGCTTTACTAGATATTAGATATATTGGGTAGATATATCTTTTTACAACCCTAATTAGAACCCTACTTTGCAAATCAGAAGAACTACAACTATGTTGCTGATAAGTATCAAGCTGCATGGCACGGTCCCAGGGAATTGTAGTTTTTAAAAAAGATAAGTGTTTTTCCTAGATTTGGAAGTTGTAAATACTGAATTGAGAGTACACTGTGGACTTTAAGAGGGTGGTAATCAGATTTTAAATATCTAATTTCTAAATGGGTGAAAATTAATTTTAGCCATATTTTACCCATATCTGACAGCACCCCCAGTTGTTGACTACACTCACATGATAGTTGAGGTCAAGAGCTCCCTATAACAGTTGGTCCCATGTCTGTACCCCCTTTTGTTGCTGAGTTATATGCCTTAAAACATGCACTGAGGTCAAGGTCAATGGCTGAAATCAGGAGCCATGTAGAATCTTCATACTGACATATGTTACTCTCCAGGTTGAGACCTTTCCAATGATGTATTAGGTTTAGCTCTATGACAAAGTTTTGATTTTTTCATTTTTTGGACCCAAGCCATGCCAGGTCTGGTTTCAGAGAGCACTTTGAAGGTCCAGTGTATAAAATGATTTTTATTTGTTTCTTTGCTTGTTTTTTTCTTTTTTACTCTAGATAGTTACTAAAATGAGACATCCTCAGACAATACAATACTACTAAAAGTAAAACCAATAATAACAATAATGAAATAAGAAAAATAATATTAAAATTATATTGAAATTTTAAAATCTATTTACAGAGTGGAATGGTAGCCTAATAGATAACTTAGATACAATTTATTATTGTTTAGACAATATTTATTATTGCTTAGATACTATTTAGTCTATTATTATATTTACTTTTAGCATGCTCTACTTTTATCTACTGTAGACTATATGTTTTAATTTATTTAATAACGAAATTATTTTATGTTAGGCCCACATCTTAACTCCACTGGTTCTGCGGCGCTGGCTTGGGGTCCGCTCTCCCCTGGTGGAGTGGTGGCCGGGTTGCCGGGGGCGGATGGCTCCATGTGATGGTGTTTCCTCACTGGTTCTTCCGTGCTCAGCCTTATTTTTTTCTTATTAGTGGGCCAAGCCCGAGGGGCCTCGGGGAATGCGTACGCAAGCAGACACATTTCCTAGGACCAGCGGTGCTAGGAACCCTATTGTCCTTGTAAAGATTTTTATAGTTTTTCTCTATTTTTATTCTTCCGTTGATAAAAGTGGTGCTGCAGGCTAAAGCGTGCAAGGAAGGGTGGTGCAATTTGGAGGGTTGGTCCAGACCCCTGCACGTACCTCAGACGCAAAAAACTACCTATGTCCGCCTGCAGGGGGCGCTATAACCAAGGCCAACGCGTTTTGGCCTATAACTCCCACACCGTATGTCGTACATTCAAAAACGTTATATCCCCAGATTCCCTGAATAGAGCTGAATCAATTTGCAATTGGCCATGCCCACTTCCGCCGATCTGCGTGAAACTTGGCACGTACACTCTTCACCTGGACCTGATCTAAGTTATCAAAAGAATTTTGTTCTGTCAAAAATTCCGCAAATTATTAATGAACAAATTTGTGTAGCTAGCTATAAAAATGTTGCATATCTCAGTCAAACCTAATGCTATCAACACCAAATCTCAGATCCTTAGTTGGCATGACACTGTGAAGGTATGAGCCGAATTTGGCGAATGTTGACCACTAGGAGGCGCTACAAATATGGGAAGTTTATATCTCTTAAATGGCTACACCCATTTCTACGAAATTCGGTCAGTATGATGTAGGGCCATTCCTGAGGCCATATATTGAAGGTGGTCATGACTGGTCAATGTGGGCGTAGCTTATTATAGGATAAACAACAAACATTTACTACAGCTGAACTATTATGCTGAGGGCTGTGAAATTTATAGGGTACATATAGAATAGGACACAGATCTTCCATACCAAAAATTGTGCATATGCTCCAATAGGTGGTGCTATAACGGATGCAAACGCGTTTTTGCGTGTAACTTCCACATTTTAAATGACACATTCATAAACATTATATCAATGCAGGGGCGTACTGGGACTAAAAAACAGCCCTGGACTTTGACTCGGCCCAGCCCACAACAACCGGTGCGCATACGGTATGCGCTTCCTTCTTCTTCAATTTGATTGGCGGCCGGCCAGCTCATAGATATCTATGGGCCGGCTGGCATCCAATTTAAAGGCTGCCACCTAGCGGACTGGACGTGGAACAGTAGATTATCAGGGAGAAAAAGAAAAAATAAATAAATAAATAACGGTGATGACTGCGTGGCGGCCGCCGGCCATCCTGGAGTACCGGCCGTTCTGTGATTCTCCAGAACCTCCAGATGGCCAGTCCTCCCCTGTATCCATGTGTTCCCTGAATAGAGCTGGGTTTTCTGACACAGGCCCCACCCACTTCTGCTGCACATTCTCTTTGCTAATTCGCCACATGTCCAAAACCTACTTTTTCGAACTCCTCCCACAGTTTAAGCACCACCTGCATGAAACTTTGCACATAGAATCTCCAGATGTGTCTGATGAAAAGTAGAATGTTGGCACTCCAAAAAATGCGCTAGTTATAATCAAACTATTTTTTTTTGCTAGCTAAAAAACACATATTGTTTCATATTTTGGTCAAAATAAATGCTTTCAACATCAAACTTAAGTCACTTGTTCCCGAGGTCATCAAGAGGCTCTATGCCAAATTTGGTGCAAATCGGCCTATAGGTGTCGCTATAACAGATGCAAATGCGATTTTGCCTGTAACTTCCACATTTTAAACAACACATTCATGGACATCAATGCAATGTATTTCCTGAATAGAGGTGGGTTTTCTGACATAGGCCCCGCCCACTTCTGCTGCAATTTTCCCTTGCTAAGTCACCACATATCCAAAACCTACTTTTTCGAACTACTCCTACGGTTTAAGCGCCATCTGTGTGAAACTTTGCACATAGAATCTCCAGATGTGTCCGATCAAAAGTTATCAAAAGAATTTTGGCACTCCAAAAAATGCGCTAGTTATAACCAAACAATCTTTTTTGCTAGCTAAAAACACACATTGTTTCATATTTTGGTCAAAGTAAATGCTTTTAACATCAAACTTAATTCACTTGTTCTGGAGGTCATCCAGAGGCTCTGTGCCAAATTTGGTGCAAATCGGCTAATGGGGGGTGCTAAAAACCCACAAACATCAAGTCTCAAATACAAGATTTCAACAAAATTTGGTGAGTGTGATGTGGGGTCACTCCTGAGGCCGGACATAAAGTTAAGTAATAATTGGTCAAAGTGGGCGTGATTTATTACAATAAATCCAAATTACCACACATTCAGCCTTTCACACTTCCGGCACATTTCCCATTACAGCAAATACCACAGCTCCGACATTGGCCCGCGTCCCTGCGCTCGCCCTGAGCCTGTCATGCTTCGGGGCCGACTTCAGTGGGCTCCGTGGGGCACGGGGGCCAAGTTCATAACTGCTTGCAGTTCTAGTTTATTTATTTATTAGTGGCGTTTGGATTTGGTTACGGCAGACGGAATCTGAAATGGAATGAAGCTCACAGACAGCAGACAGTAGCTACAAAACAGTAGTGGAATGCGCCCCATCCGCCCACAGCACAATGCTCTTAAAGCCCTACGCTATCAAAAGCTGGCAAAATACATTTATTTTATTTTATGGCCTTGACATTAACCTGTCATATTGTTGAGTTATCAAGAGCACTTCCGTGTTTTTGTGTGTATACAGGAATGTTAAAGATATCATTGAGGAAAACGAGGTTGAGGTGACGTTATTGAATCAGGGAATTCGTGTGTCCACCACGGGAAAGGATCGTTATTGACTTTACATTGGCATTGTTTCCGTGGTACCGGCAAGTAATTTCAACCCATTACGTGCTGCCACCACGGAATGCGGTGTTAAGAGGTCGTGGTCATTTCATGTATTTCTGTGAGATCAGGTTGCTTTGGAGGGAGGCAGGAGTTGTGGATGTTTTTTGTGCTGTGCTGTGTGAAATGCAAGAAAGGTAAGAATAGCTTTAAGATTCCATGAAAAGACCAACATGTCTATCCAAGTATACAAAAACAAATCTGTTTCATTTATCTCCAAGAACATCATTAACAAAGCTTTGAAAGACAGCTGGAACATTTGCCAACCTGAAAGGCATAAACAGACATTGTAGCGACATCACAAAACAAAGAGTCGCTGAGAGGCTGCAGCCGGGCCTTTCCTTTGTCTGACGCGCTTAACGGGAAAAATCACTGAGATACGAAAAAAAAATAAGTTTAACTTTTTATTAACGAAAAAGAAATAATCAACTCATGATACTGTGCACAAACTCATAATCAAAGTGATCACAGTGATCGAAGAAAATAGCGGTCAACAAAAAATACGGCGACCCTGCTCACCCTCTCTCTCTCTCTGGCCACACAGGTGAGCAGGTGCCTATATTAACCTAATATCCCCGCCCATATCCATATGACCTACTTCCCTCATCAACATGATCACAAAAAAGCCTAAATAATATCATAAACAATAACAAACACCAATATTTAAATTTAAACTGTCATACACCTACAAAAATACCTCTGAATTCATTCATGGCTCCTACATTCCAGCCCCTAATTATTAGGTTATTACACATAATAATTACCCACATTTATATTGATAGAGACATGAAACAATTAAAAGCATAATATTCAAAGTCCATAATACATATATTGTCTTCTGTCTTCTTTCTTCCAGAGTCAAAAGTCAATAAAGCCAACAATCAGGCTAAGTCAAAAGGATTTTAGCCATCATTCTATGACAAGTCTGTCAGTCAAAAGCAAAGTCAAGCTGGGGGTCAAAATGTCACAATGTTCAGCAGCCGCTCCTTATCCACCTTCAGCCTCCTGTAGTAGACAGATCTTTGTTATTGGACGATCCAGGCAACTGCTCTTTGTTCTGATCCGCACCTGACGCACAAATCCTCTTCTGTCTGGAAAGGTTTGAAGAACTTTTCCCATAACTCAGGAATTTCGAGGTGCCGTGTTGTCCATGATAAGCACAACATCTCCAGGGACAATGTTGCGCTTCACCCTGGACCATCTCTGACGCTCCTGCAGTTGTGGTAAGTATTCTTTAACCCACCTTTTCCAGAATAAATCCGCCATGTATTGAACCTGCTTCCATCGCCTGCGAGCATACATGTCAGCCTCCTGCCAGTCTCCTGGTGCTGGTTTTCAACAGCAACAGGTGGTTTGGTGTCAATGCCTCCAGGTCGTTTGGATCTGTAGATGCTTTGGTAATCGGCCTGCTGTTGATGATGGACTCCACCTCACAGAGAACCGTGTGAAGGCCCTCTTCATCCAGATTTTGCACATTTAAAGTAGAGTTTAGGAATTTCCTCACAGACCGGATTAACCTCTCCCAAGGTCCTCCATGATGTGAGCCAGCTGGAGGATTAAAGGTCCATTTAATTCCTTTCTGAAGAAGTGCATTATTAATCTGTGACTGATTCCATTGCTCAATGGCTATTCTCAACTCACGCTCTGCTCCGATGAAGTTTGTCCCATTATCTGAGCGCAGTTCCTGGACTTGACCTCGTCTTGCTATAAAGCGTCTGAGTGCATTTATGAAGGAGTCAGTATCCAGTGAAGGTGCCACCTCAATGTGAATTGCACGTATGGCCAGACAGGTAAAAATAACGCCATACCTCTTCACAACACTCCTTCTGCTCTTCACTTCAAACGGTCCAAAATAGTCTACTCCAACACGAGTAAACGGCGGCTCATTTGGAGTCACTCTTTCAGCAGGTAGGTCTGCCATCTGCTGGGACACTGGCTGAGCATTCAGTCTTCGACAGATGATACACTTAGACAGAGCTCTCCTTATGGCTGTACCAGCCCCAGTGATCCAGTACCTCTCCCGCAGTTTGGCTAGCATGTGGTTACGGCCACCATGTCCCACTTCTTGATGAACATGCCTCAGAAGAATGTCTGAGATATGGAAATCTTTAGCCAGTATTATGGGATGTTTAGCCTCTGCAGGCATAGACGACCTGCTCAGCCGACCACCAACTCTCAGAACACCATCTTCGACCAGTGGGCAGAGTTTATAAATGTGGCTATGGCCCTTAACACTTTTGCCATGTTGTAGCCTGGAGAATTCCTCTGGAAACTTCTTCCTTTGGCAGAACCTGATGATTTCCAGTTCAGCCTTCTCCAGCTCCTCCACTGACAGATAACTTGGAACTGTCTCCCTTTTGAAAGCATCCATGTCCTTCCTCAACGAACATCCTTGTTGTATCACATCCAAATCAGACTGTGCAAGCTCAGTTCTCAACTCTTTCCTCTTCTGGCAGCAAGCCAAGAGCCAGTTCTTGAATCTCAATATCCAAGCCACAGACTTTTTCAGACCAATCCAAGATGAGAAATAACTGATCATACGCGTCACAGCATCAATCTCTTCTCTGGCCTGTACAGCATTCACTGCAGCAGCTTTCGTGACCTCAGGGTCATCTGATGGAAGCTGGTGAACATCCTCAGGATTAACAGGCCACACACACTCAGGTTGACAGAGAAAAGGTGGACCTGACACCCATGTCCAATTTTTGAGGAATGCATCCACTTTCAAGCCTCTAGAGGCCACATCTGCTGTGTTGCTTGTAGTGTCTACATACCTCCATTGAGAAGACTGTGAAACTTTGAGAATTTCTGAGACCCTGTTGGCAACAAAGACTTTGAACCTGGAAGTCTCATTCTTGATATATTTGAGCACAGATACACTGTCTGTCCAAAACACTGAATCCTGCAGATCCATATGTAGCTCTCTCCTCCACAGAACATCAATGCGGCTTGCCATAGTGGCAGCGATGAGCTCCATACGAGGGATGGTAACAGACTTAAGTGGAGCCACCCTAGCCTTTCCCATGACAAAAGCACTGTGTACCTGTGAGTCTTTGCTATGCGACAGCAGGTAAGTCACTACCCCGTAACCATCTTCACTTGCGTCACAGAAATGGTGCAGCTGTGCCGTGGTCGTCTCTCCAAAGTTTAGTGGTTTCAAGCATCTCATGACGTTAAAATCCTCTAGATGGCACAGTTCCTGCAGCCAAGTCATCCACTCGTTAGCAACTGGTTCAGGTATGATGTCATCCCAGCCAAGTGATCTCCTGCACAGATCCCTTAAGATTTTCTTAGCCGACAACACAACAGGGCTCAGGATTCCAAGAGGATCGTAGATGGAGCTGACAGTTGAGAGAATTCCTCTCCTGGTGAGTGATCTGTCCTTGATGATGATCTTGAACTTAAAGGTGTCAGACTGAATGCACCATTCCACACCAAGCACTCTCTCCACTGGTAGCTCATCCTGATCCAGGTCCAACCCTTTCATGTCTGTGGCTCGTTGACTTTCAGGTATTGCAGCCATAACCAAACGTCTGTTGCTTATCCACTTCCTAAGCTGGAAACCACCCTTTGCACAGATGGAATCAAGGTCGTGATAGAGAGACACAGCTTCCTCCTCTGAAGACACCGACACCAGACAATCATCCACATAGAAGCAATGTAGGACCTTATCAATCACTTCTTGGCTGAATTGTTCTTCATTATCTTTTGCACATTTCCTGAGAGCAAAATTGGCGCAGCTGGGAGATGAAGTTGCCCCAAAGAGATGCACCATCATTCTGAAGTCACTGAGATCTTGATTTAAATCCCCATCGGACCACCAGAGAAACCTCAACAAATCAGCATCTTCAGCTGGTACCCTTACCTGGTGAAACATGGATTCAACATCTGCCATGATCACCACTGGTTCTTTCCTGAACCTAGTCACCACCCCAATCAATGAACTGGTCAGATCTGGTCCTTGTAGGAGCTGAGCATTGAGAGATGTTCCTTGGAAACTTGCTCCACAGTCAAAGACAACTCTGATCTTCCTCTTTGTTGGATGGTAAACGCCATGGTGGGGGATATACCAAACCTTGCCATCACAGCGTTCCAACTCCTCTTCAGGCACTCTTTCAGCATAACCTTTGGCAACCAGATCGTTCATGAAGGCTGTATATTCTGCATGGAATGATGAGTCCTTCAGAAGCCTCCTCTTCAAGTACTTGGCACGTTGCTCAACAATTATCCTATTATTTGGCATACTGAGTTCCTCATTCTTTAATGGTAAGCTGATCTGGTAATGGCCATTCACTTGCTTTGCTGAGTTTGTAACCAAGTCCATAAACTTCTGATCCTCTCTTGACGTTCCAGGGTGCTCATCCACACTGCATTCAGGGAAATCCACCTTGAACTGCTGCTGCCAAAGTTCATCCAAATTCACAACTGACACTCTGTTCACTGATAACTCTGGCTGCTCACAATCCATTGCTTCCTCACTTTCTCCATTTAAAGGTCCATTTACAGTCCACCCCAGCATTGTCCTGATTGCATAGGGCCCACCTTTTACACTGTGAATGACTTGCAGTGGTTCCAAGGCCTTAGGAACATTTATCCCAATCAGCAGCTCAATCCCTGCATCTATCTCAGGCAAATGAACATGTTTCAAATGTGGCCGTTCCTGAAGATCCCTCTGTCTTGGAATATTCCCACTGTGGACAGGCATACACTCCTGTGTGAAAGTTTTGGGCAGCTCGCAGAAATGATCACAGTTTAAACCAGCCACCTCCAGTCCTGACACAATATGGCTGCTTACCACCCTTTCCTGTCCCATGGTCCGCAAGAGAATACGTGCCTTCTTTCCTGTGAGGTCCAGCTTATGCAACAGTGCCTCCGTGCAGAATACTGCTGTACTTCCTTGATCCAAGAAAGCATAGGTGGTAATAATTTTTGCTGCCCTTCTTCAACTTAACTTGTACAGGAACTATGGGAAGTTTACAATCGTGATCACCAGCCCCAGTGAGACCACTCGACACCAAGGTGCTGTCCACTGCTTTCTCTGATTTCCCTTCTGTTTGATCAGAGTCCTTTACCTTTGCCTTTGGAGGGATATGAAGAACATTTGGATGTAGTAGACCACACTTTACACAAGAAATACGTTTCCTGCAATCTTTGCTGATGTGTCCTATACACAAACAGCCAAAACAGACACCCTATTCTCGTAAGAAGCCTATCTTCTCCTTGTGGGGTCTTTTCTCCAACTGAGGACACGAATCCAATGTGTGTCCTCCTCCACAACAAAGACACATCCTCCTTGCAGCTTGAAGTTGTTCCTTCTCTTTGGTTCTAGGCTGAGTTTTATTTTCTACAGGAACTACAGTGGTGGCAAAGCTGGTTCCTTTCATTCCAGAACGAGGCTGTTGCTTGAGTTTGTTTACACCTTTATTTATTGTTGTTGGGGGAGCATCCTGTATATTTCCAAACACTGGGTCAGTCAAGATTTTCACTTGTCTCTCAATAAAATTGGTGATGTCACTGAATGTAGGTCTCTGGTTGCGCCTCTCCTGCAGCTCACAGGCTACAGTTCTCCACTTGTCTCTGAATTTGTAAGGCAACTTCCTTATAATGGCGAGCATATTGGCAGGCAGGTCTAGCTCATGCAAATATTCCACCCCTTCCATGGCATTAGAACAGCCTCTGAGGAAAAGACTGTAGTCCTGGAGAGCCTTTACATCCTCTGTTTTGATGGGAGGCCATGAAAGAGCCCTTTCCATATATGCAGCCGCTACTTTCTGTTCATTCCCAAAATGCTCCCTCAGTAGAGCTTTAGCCTTGACATAGCCCCTCTCTGGGTTAAAATGCTGGCAGCTTCTAACCAGTTCCTTAGGGTGACCTCTAGTGTACTGCTCCAGGAAATAGAGTCTGTCACTGTAGTTCTCAGTGTTTCTTTCCACACCATTCTCAAAAGCTTTAATAAACACTTGATATTTTAATGGATCACCATCAAAAATTGGGATCTCTCTCTTTGGCAACGATGAGAGGAATTGCTGTTGTATCAAAAGCGTAGTTATTTCATTTTGCTTCCTCATAATTCCCAGCATATTGTTGTGATCCTCATTTTTTGATCCAAATCCTGCATTCCATATATCTTCATTTTGAATTTGGGTGTTCTCATTAGCACGGTGATTCACTGAATGTTGTTTGGGTTCATTAACTGACAGGCTCAGAATGAATGAACTGAGGTGCAGTTTTCTCTTTAGGCCTTGCTCCTGGATCCATGTAATCATGTTTGGTTTCCTTTTGTTTCAGTGACATTTGTGGAATAAATGCATTTGCATTACCATTGAGAGCCTTTGGTTTTGATTTTCCTTTTTCCAGGTAAGAGTTCATTCCATCAGAACGCTTGGCTAAAGAACCCTTTCCACTTAGGATGCTCCGAGATCGTAACACATTTAATTTAGCCATGTGCGCTGCAATATCTTCATCCAATTTTAGCTGCTCTTTCTTTCTCCTCAGCCGTTCCTCCTGCTCCTCCAGTTCATGTTTGTCCTTCAATAATTTCTGTCTTGCCATTAATGCTGCCAAGTCAGCCTCGGCTTTAAGACGTGCAGAAGAAGCAGCAGAAACAGCAGACTTTCCTCCAATAGCAGAGTTGTGTCCCACATTTGATACACTGTCACTCGGTTTTATGTTATCTTGCATGCCCTCTGTCATGATTATGGACGCAGCCTGAGTTGGTGCCTGATGTTCCTCCTCTGTTGGACAATGAAGCACTCCTTCACTGACTGCAGCAGGATCCGATTGACCAAGACTGTTATTTTGTTGTGGCTCCTCAGATTCATTCAGCCACCTTTTAACATCCTCTTCAAATGTGTTACTATATTTCATGATGGCGGCAAACCATTCATTTTGTTTGTTTTGTTCGTCCTCAGGCAGTAGAGGAATCAACACATTATGTGACATGTTAGCATTCTCACAAAGCTGAATTAAATTCTCCAGATGAGGTTGAACATGTGAGATATTTTCCTTGCTTTTCATAAGCGTTTTCATTTCCGGTATAAGCCCTTTTATTTTATTCACAATGATTTTGCGTTCATGCTGAAGTTTTCTATTTTATTTACCCAGGACTTGGCTGTGAGTTTAGTTTCTCTTTTCCCACACTCCATTTCAACACCAGCATTTGTTTCACTCATTTTTGTACTTTGATTTCACTTTGATTTTTTCAGTTTGTGCCTTTAAAACACATCCATTTTGATTTTTTCAGTTTGTGCCTTTAAAACACATCCATTTCAAAACTTGCAACAGCAGCATTTATTGACTAATTTTCTCCATTGATTTCCTTTTCGATTTTTTCCAATATATTGTTTGTGCATTTAAACCACATCCACAGAAGAAAAGGAAGTTCATCCAATAATCATCATCCCACGTAACAGCAGAGCAGCAGCAACTTCAGAGCGACAGAGCGAAGATTCACACATTTATAGCATGGAGATAAATTCAGCACCAGTATTGCAATAATGATAACGCCGGTGCGCAGAAGGATTCAGTCCTCAATCCATCACGCCATGGTTCCCAATGAACAAACAGCAGTCAATATGCAAGCCGCATTCCTTCCATTAATATACAGCTTCATGCGCACATCCACAGGTGAGCTTACCTGGCTGTAGTTCGCTATGCCAGCGGTTCCAAATCTGTTTAACAGCCAGCGCCTACCTCCGTGTTTTATCCCCGATGGTTGTTTGATTGAATCCTCTTCCTCTTTTGTCCTCTTGATCGTTTGATCCGTTGCGCTTTCCGATGATGTTTCCTTTTAATGCCTTTTTTGTTGACAAAAATGTAGCGACTTCACAAAACAAAGAGTCGCTGAGAGGCTGCAGCCGGGCCTTTCCTTTGTCTGACGTGCTTAACGGGAAAAATCACTGAGATACGAAAAAAAAATAAGTTTAACTTTTTATTAACGAAAAAGAAATAATCAACTCATGATACTGTGCACAAACTCATAATCAAAGTGATCACAGTGATCGAAGAAAATAGCGGTCAACAAAAAATACGGCGACCCTGCTCACCCTCTCTCTCTCTCTGGCCACACAGGTGAGCAATTCAATTCAATTCAATTTTATTTATAAAGCCCAATATCACAAATCACAATTTGCCTCACAGGGCTTTACAGCATACGAGCAGGTGCCTATATTAACCTAATATCCCCGCCCATATCCATATGACCTACTTCCCTCATCAACATAATCACAAAAAAGCCTAAATAATATCATAAACAATAACAAACACCAATATTTAAATTTAAACTGTCATACACCTACAAAAATACCTCTGAATTCATTCATGGCTCCTACAACGCTGATGATTTACTTTTGTTTATTTCCAATCCAAACGACTCCCTACCCAAGGCCTTAACGGTTATGAAAGTATTCGGCAAAATATCAGGGTATAAGTTGAATGTGGGGAAAAGCGAGCTGTACCCAGTAAACAACACTTCATTTTCACATTTTCAATTCAGAGTGGTCCGTGATCAATTTACATACCTAGGAGTAAAAGTAACACGAAATTACTCAGACTTATTTAAGGCAAATATTGCTGTCCTAGTTGATAGTCTTAAGCAATCTTTTCTATATTGGAAGTCACTACCTCTCTCACTCATTGGCCGGGTAAATATTATTAAAATGAATGTGCTCCCGAAGTTCTTGTATTTTTTTCAATGTTTACCTGTTTTCATACCTTTGTCTTTTTTACTTCGATTGAACAAACTTTTTTGTCTTTTATTTGGAATGGCAAAACACCGTGCATCGGTAAGAATCATTTGCAAAAGTCCAAGGACCTGGGGGGGCTTGCATCGCCTAATTTCCAATCATACTACTGGGCAGCAAATTTCAGAAGTCTTTTATATTGGATGGCACCAGACCAAGAGCACATAAAGTTCTCCTCTTTGGGTTCAGTTAGAGTCAGAATCATGCAAACCTGCTGCTCTCTCCTCTTTACTATGTTGCACTCTCCCTTTTTCTTTAAAAAAATGTGGCAATAACCCAGTGGTAAAACACTCATGTAGGATCTGGAAACAATTTCGATTAACTTTTAATTTGAAACATCTTTCCATTTCAGGTCAGATATTTCAAAATTCTATGTTTTCCCCTTCATTAAATGATGGAGCCTTTAGAGTTTGGCACTCTTTGGATTGACATCTTTATCGCAGTTATATATTGATGGTACATTCGCCTTGTTTGCACAGCTGAAAGAAAGATTCCAGTTACCCACGTCTCAGTTTTTCCGCTATTTGCAAGTGAGGGATTTTGTCAACAAAAACACAGTTTGATTCCGCAATAGGCCCACATGAACTCCTCTAGAGGATATTCTGAGTTTAAATAAAGTTCATAGGGGTGTAATTTCTTATATTTATAGAATAATTGCCAACCTCCTGATCCCACCATCTCCCTTTAAGGCACAGTGGGAAAAGGACCTGGGGGAAGAATTTGATGAGGAGATATGGACCTCTATTTTAAATAGGATTCACTCTTCCTCCTTTAGTGCGAGACATTCTCTCATTCAGTTTCAGGTAGTCCACCACACTCATTGGTCCAGGGCTAAACTTGGTAAGATATTTCCTAATACTGATCTGTCCTCGTTGCAAATTGGAACCAGCCACTCTAATACATAATTTCTGGACATGTCCTAAAGTTTCAGATTTTTGGGGATTTATTTTTAAATGTTTTTCTGAGGTCTTTAAATTTGATTTTGAACCTTGTCCCCTCACAGCTATTTTCGGGATTGCACCAGTGGGCAGCCCTTTAACATGTTCTCAGTCTTACTCAGTAGCCTACGCCACTCTGTTGGCTAGACGTGTCATATTGCTCAACTGGAAACTTACCTGTTTGCCTTCTCACACTCAGTGGATCAGAGACTTACTGGGCTGCCTTAAATTAGAAAAATTTAAATTTAGCTCCCGTGGAAAACCTGAATGTTTTCAGACAACCTGGTCTCCATTTTTAGCCTATTTCAACCGTATCACCCTGTGAGCCCTTTTGTTTATTCTCCCAGTCTTACCGTCCAGCCACACTACTGACGGTCATATATCCCATAATTTTATGATTTATTGTGAAGTGATGTCTTTTTATTTTACTTTGTTTGTTTTTACTATTATTTGTGTCTATTTTAAAACATGCTATATATTTGTGATCATTTTGATTTTTGCTTGTGTATTTGCTCTGACTGTTCTTTTATGTTGATCTTTTTTTGTTTTGTTAACAAAACCAATAATATATATATATATACATATATATATATATATATATATATAAAAATATTTTAAATTGAATTGACATATGACAGAGGACAGCACACTGACATACTACAGTTNACAAAACCAATAATATATATATATATATATATATATATATAAAGATTTTTTACCCATTTTCTATCAGACTCCAACAGTTTGCAATAGCCAATTTTTTTTTTTTGCTAGTAGAAAAAAAAATAGCAACCACTCAGATGAACTTACCTGAAAGTCAAGTACTTTATGACAGACTTGAGCCAGCGTTCATCCAGAACAACTTCTGCAAGCTTCTGATGTGCTTTGGATTCCTTCTGAATCAAGGGCTTGTCTCTGTTTTCTGTCAAGGGGGTGTGTGCACAGGCACCAAAGACCCACGAGTGTTCTCCTGTCACATGGTGTAAGACCCCAGTCCACATATCCTACAGATAAATAAACAAAAGTCAGGATAGCACACAATATATGCAATATCACAAAACTGCACTCTAAACGCATAATCCATTTACAAATGGTGAATGAGCTTCATCAGCCACATACTTCACTCCATCAAAAGTAACCGTAATAGAGCTGAGTATCTCTCTAATAACTGTTCAATGTCCCTTATACGAACAATTTTGGTGACAGCACTTTTTTTGGACAGTGGTTACAATATTCACTCAAATCTGTCAGTATTATCATTGAATTTTACAGGGATTGCAAAGTACTTACAAAAAATGTGTCATAGTCATCGGCCATCTGAAAAAAGAAAATAGTTGGACCAACTTAATTTCAATTCAATTTCAATTTCAATTTTATTTATAAAGCCCAATATCACAAATCACAATTTGCCTCACAGGGCTTTACAGCATACGACATCCCTCTGTCCTTATGACCCTCGCAGTGGATAAGGAAAAACTCCCCCAAAAAACCCCTTTAACG
>NC_065511.1:2094043-2094188 GCF_006386435.1 Epinephelus moara
GCTTTACAGCATACGACATCCCTCTGTCCTTATGACCCTCGCAGTGGATAAGGAAAAACTCCCCCAAAAAACCCCTTTAACGGGGAAAAAAAACGGTAGAAACCTCAGGAAGAGCAACTGAGGAGGGATCCCTCTTCCAGGACGG
>NC_065511.1:2094688-2101839 GCF_006386435.1 Epinephelus moara
TTGTGTTACTCCATGATGGCAACCCTGTTGAAAACACATGTGCAGTTGTCTGGTGAGTTTTTTTTAAACGCAGTTCATAAGTATTGCTCATGAAAAAGACGACGGCGTTTGCCACTCATTCTTAAATCTCACATCTATACGCTGTCTAGCTAACGTTTACGAGCTCTACTTGTGTGTTAGAAGTTCTGTTTCAGAGCTAGCTTAGCACTAGCCCTGCTGTTAGCCAGCTCCCTATCTTTAATGGAAAGCTGCACTGCTCCATGATTGTTTGTTCCAAAAGAAATGCAGCTCTGTCAGGTAAGTTATCTTTACAGCTAACAAACGTAACTCACCTGTCGCAGGTGGGAGAAAAAACTTAGTAACATCAGCGTTATTACTAATGTGGCGAATGTGTCTGTTATTTACTCCAGCTATAGAACATACGGCAAACGTCTGTCAAGACTTGTAAAAGATATTTTTATAATACAAAAAAGTTTCCATGCTTATTGATAAGATTTTGACATAAGGCACAACTGAATCGGTTTCAGTAGCCTACAGAATCAGAAACGATTGACACCCCAGGGGAAATTGTGATATGTTACAATCTTCTTTTTTTTTCCATTCAACTTTATTGCAAAGATTTAAAGACACGGGTTTCAGTTACTCTGATAACTTTGGCACTCTGTAATGTTGTTGGACAGTTTTAAGCACATGTATCAATATTGTCAGAATCTCATGACTTTTAGGGAGAATATATTTCTGGATCATATTTAAGAGTAAGTGGAGTAATGAAGTAAAGACAACAGCTGAAAAAGTTCTACATTATCATTTAGCCTACAGTATATAAACAGACTCCCACACAGAAACACAGTCATTTAACAGTGATCCATTTTTTAATACATATTTTCTGTGTGTGTCACCACACCCTGCGCTACAATAATATGAATAGCGGATCTGATGAGCTGCGCTGCTCTGAAACAGCTGATCGCGCCGATTGTACATTATACCACCGGATAATCCTCTGTAATAAGTTCACCTCAAAAGAGTGATACTTTGACCTGCAGGATATTCTGATGTCTTTACTGTGGGTGTTCTCACCGCGATCCCCCCCCTCAAAAATACACCTATTGAAACAGACAGAATAAGAGCAGTTATCATGTGGCGGGAGGATGGGAGGGGGACACTTAGTGCTCCATCTCTGCTGTGAATGATTCATTTAAAACTTTTTTGTTTTATCTAAATCACGTTATTTCAAAAAAGTCTCGTTATGCGGCAGTGAACACATTGGAAAGTGTCAATTATAAGGTTTCTGTCAAATTTTTCCTATCGGGGAGTCAGCTACGTTGGGTAGAGATATACATTGAGGTGTGGGCCTTGAAGCATTCCTAAAAAGCATAAAGGTCCCTGTTGGAATGGCATCAAAAAGTATAGCAAATTCCTTAGGGGTTACTGGGAATTTGTATATAGATAAAAATTCTTCCTAAGTATGAGACCATCACCATTAAACAACTGACTCACCAGTAAAATCTGATTCTGAACCCGTCTCTCAAAGAACAGTGATTTATTTTTGAACAAAATGTCTTTATTGTTCCAAATCAGGTAACTGTGTGGTGAGAGATTGTGCTCATATATTAACGACCATGCTAGAAGGACCTGTTTATGAAATGCAGATAATTTCACAGGGAGTTTCTCAATATTGTAATTACAACAAAAAATAAAAGTTAGGTGACCAAAGCTAGAGAAAATGTGATATTGAAGTGGTTTGTTTTTAGAAAATGCGTGATATGTTACAATGGTTTTGATGTAAAGCGTGAGGGTGAGACAAGTAGAAATAACAACTATAATGTCGGCAAAGATGGGGGAAGATACCCCTCTTAAGAACAAGTCAATTTAAAGAATATTTGGATAGGAGTTTTGCATGTGCAGGATGATCTTGATGCAGAAACCAACATACTTTTGGGAGAAATAAATTGGTAGTGTAGCTAATTTTGTTGTTATAACACAAAGAAAAAATCTTTAACATCTTGGTCTAATAGTGGGATGGGACCATGCTCAAAACGAGCTATTAAACTATATGAAACAAATTAAAATCCAAACTCTGTCCCATAAATGGATTGTCTAGAGGCCTTGTAGCCTTTTTTTTTCAGGATAAGTTTTTATTTCAGGATGCCCTCCTCCAGCTAGCTTGCTAAAATGCTGGCTTATTCTAGATACCTAACAAAAGTGGAAAAACAACACGCACATCTTACCCCGTGTGAGGGTGGGTGCTGGACCAAAAAAGTTAACATGTAAAAAACGGCTCTTCCTCAGATGCTTACATGCAAGCATCTGAGGAAGAGCCGACATGGCTCGAAACATCATGCTTTAAATAAATCACACTTGATTGGAGCTTTTTGGTGTGTGGATTTTACTTGTTTTTTACATTTATTCTAGATACCTAGTAATGCCAATGATTGCTAGCTAGCTAATAATGCTGCCAAGCTTTTGAAACTACAATATTAAAAATCCCAACTCTGCTACTACCATACGTAGATTTGAACTATGTATGTATATTTGTTAGGGCCGTAATGGTACATGTATTTGTGTCGAACCGTTCGGTACGCGACTTTCGGTTCGGCACGACCCAGTACCGAATTATTGGGCGCAGGATATTATTTTATTTTATTTTGTTTTATTTTAATTCCGTTTTTGCGAGCCGAACCATTTAAAATATCTAGTTCCCCGACGGACATAATTGAGTGACGGACCGAGTCCCGTAAATCTCCGCTTTCACTTTGTGCATGGTGTGGGTTAATTTTGACAACATGGCAAGTGAGCCTGACGAACCTGAAGACCCACCCGCAAACCTTAAGTCCTCCGTTTGGGAACACTTTGGTTTCAGGGTAAAATACGAAGATGGAAATAAACAAGTTGACAAGACAAAAGCAGTGTGCCGACACTGCAGAACAGCGGTCGGGTATGTACTTGGAAACACGTCTAACATGCTAACGCATCTAAAGCGACACCACCCGAGTTTGAACGTTAACCGGCACGACTAGAAAAAGCAATCTGGTGCAAACTACGATATCGTCGTCGTTTAAAAAGAAAGAGCGTTTCCCTGACCATCGCGCTAAAGAAATAATCAACGCCATTGGAGTTGAGTAAAATTGTTTAAGCTGCACTTTAGATATAAGCATGTTTTGTTTACTGCACTTTAACAAAGTGGGAAAGCTAAGTAAGTTCCTAGTAAAACTGAATCTGAGCAGGCTTTAAAGCTGACCAGCTGCACTATACTTTTTATTTTAATTGAGTAAAACTGTTAAAGCAGAAATGTATATTTATATTTTTCATTCAAAAAATGTGTTAAAAAAACAGCAGGATTTTATTTTTCACTTTTATATTTCTATTTTCATTCAAACAATGTGAAAAAGCAGGATTTTATATATATTTGTTTCATTCAAAAATTGTGTAAAAAGAGTTAACTGCTGTGGTGGTATGTTTTAATAAGGTTACCAATAAGTAAAAGATATTAAATATTAAATATTTTTTTCATTACTGTACCGAAAAAAAACGAACCGTGACTTGTGTACCGAGGTACGTACCGAACCAAGATTTTTGTGTACCGTTACACCCCTAATATTTGTAGATATGAAGTCACATATGACTACCTAGCAGAGTAGGTAGAGTGAACAACACCATCGCAATGTGTGCATGTGCGATAGTCACATCGTAGGACATGCAATGTTTTCTCTATTTTTAGATCACGTAAACTTTTGTTTTGCTTCAAAAAGCAGGTCTGAAGAAAGCTCCTTGCTCTGCTCGCCTCCCTCTCTCTGTCGCTCCCTCTCTTAGCACTAAGCAGCCCCTCCCCCTCTCATGCACACGCTGCAGTCACACACTAAAAGTGAGCGACATGCAGGGAGAAAAGGTAAAGGAGGATTTATGCCTGTACACACTACATGACTTTTCTGCCCGTTCTGAAAGTCACTGTCACATTACACGATTGTGAAGTCAAAAAATCGTGCCGTGACTTGGCTGACACACATGACACACTACACGATGGTACACACTGTGTCTGCACTGTGTCTGTTCATGTGCCAGCTGAAATGTTGTTGTAGTCACCTAAAAAGCGCCAGCAGATGGCAGGAGCTACATTTAAAGTACCATACGTAAACATACAAGCCACTGAATCCTCCACAACAAGTTCCTACAAATGTTTCACAATATAAGCCTATTTAGAAAATGGAGGGATTCTCTCAGCTGAGATTATATGGTGCTTTTAATTTGAAACAAATTCAGGAAGTGTTGGGTTTGAAATGGCGGCGCGATGCATTAACTTTATCAAGGCAACGGGAGTGGATAAAAATATGAAGATACAGAGGAATTAATAAATAACGGCCCTTTTATAATGTGGTCTGTTTCAAATGAAGCTGGTAGCCTCTGCAGTTGTGGTCAGTGAAAGCCCCGCCACTATTTTTTAATTTTATTACTTTAACCCTCTAAGCGCCAAAGTTGCAAAATTGCAACAAGCAACATTACTGAATAAAACAGACCATAGCTCCAAATATACTGCCAAATCTTGTTACTACTTTGTACCCCTAGGTGGTGAACATGTGCAGCTTCAATCCTGACGTCATTTGTTGGTGTGTTTCTATTCAAAGGGTTTCAGAAAAAAGAGTTTGAAACACAGAGGGAGGGGCGGAGTGAACACAGCAGGTGAAAGGAGAGAGCGGTGCAAGGGCCAGCAGATAGAGAGTGAAATATAGCAAAAACACACAAAATGCCTAAAGGATTTTTTCACTGTTGATGAAGTACTTGGTCAGGTACTTGCCGATTCTGATGGGAAGTATTTGCCCTCTGATGACGATCGGTCGCCGAGTGACGAAAGTAAAAGTGACGGTGCGTCTGTGCATCGCATGCACGATGACGGTCCACACAAAGCAGCACATGACATCGATAATAACCAGACTTTGTCTCACCGCAGTCAGGGTGGCAGAAAATAGGGACTTTAAGCAGCGGCGGATTTTGCCACGGCTACGGCTCCCGGAAATAGATCTGCGCTCCGCTGATCGAGACTTATGCTGTGTTCCCACCAAACGCGAATTCGCAAATTTGCGCCTCAAGATTACATACAAAGTCAATGCAAAGACGCGAATTCGCGCCGGGCAGTGCGATGGACGCGTCTAGGGCGACGCAATGAACGCGATAGAGGCGTCTAGCGCGGCGCGAAATTCGCGTCCAACGCCTCATCGCTCGAGTTGAAAATATTGAACTTTTGAGGCAAATTCGCGTGACGCTGTGCCGCAAAAGCCAATCAGCGTTGAGATTCTCCCGACGTCACTGGCGTGTGTCAACAACGTCCAGTTGTTGACACAGCAATAAACTGCTACTCACCGGAGACAGATGGACAGACGCTCCGCAGCTGAGCTCAGCCTGAAGTACCGCTGAAAGCGGCTGTCATCCAGATGGAGTTCCTGGAGGAGGTGGTGAAACTCGCCGAGCTGGATGCGCTTCTGCAGGATAAAAACGACGGCGTTTGGCCCTCCGACGCATTTGGGACTTCCAGAGCAGGTACAAAGCAGCGATGGTCGTCAGTGGCTACCCGGAGCTATATGATACTACGTGTCTACTCTACAGAGACCGCAACAAAAAGGAGCAGGCTTGGGTGAAAGTCGCTGAGTAGACTGGTCTACTTGGTAAGTTCTGTAAATATGTGTCTTTAATTAGTTTGCAGAATGGTTGTACTATGAACGTTAGCACTAGCTTAGCTCCAGTTAGCACAGCCGGCTTCCCCGCTACTCGCGCGAATGACGCGATGACGCGAATTAACAAAATGGTCCAGCGTCCAAACTCGCGCATTACGGACGGCGCATTACTCGCGAGTGAGTAAATGAGTAAATCGCGTTCATCGCGTTTGGTGGGAACACAGCATTACTCGCTCATAACATGCCGCCCATAACGCGCGAGTTTGGACGCTGGACCATTTTGTTAATTCGCGTTATCGCGTCATTCGCGCGAGTAGCGGGAATTCGCCTCAAAAGTTCAATATTTTCAACTCGAGCGATGAGGCGTTGGACGCGAATTTCGCGTCTACTGCACCGCGCTAGACGCCTCTATCTGTGCGTTCACACCAAACGCGATGGACGCGATGTTATCGCCCGTAACGCGAGTATCGCGTTACTTGATCACAAATGTCACCTTTTTGATCATCGCTTCAATCGCGATGACGCAACCCTCCTCCCGCAATTTTCTTCACCTCCCGCTATTTTCTCGTCAACCATGGCTGAGTTAACTACCGTAGCTGCTCTTTATCTGTTGTGGACATCTGATTTGGATCGNTCCTCCATTTCATCCAGGTGAAAACGTTGATATGGTAAATCTAAGTTCTTTGATTTGTTCACGTCATATAATAACAAAAACTCTTCCTCTGATATTAACTTGTCATCTAATGCATAGAGCAACTCCTCTCTGGCCCTTTTGAAAGACATTTTGACCAAACTGAGATAGCTCACTTGAGCTGTGTTTTTACCCTCACCCTTGTCACGTGGTGCGCGTTCAGCTGTTCCGACCTGACAGCTACTGCAGCAACCTGCTTCATGACTACTGGATTTGACGGCTACGGTACCAGCGCCAGGAGAGATTTATTTCCGGGAGCCATAGCCGTGGCAAAATCCGCCACTGCTTAAAGTCCCTATTAGCTGAGGAGGGGATGTGTTGAAGGCAGCAAGGGTGGTAAAAGCAGGCCTGTAAACAGTGATGATAGTGGCTGGGTTTACTTGAGAAATGAGGAAGTGGATCACAGGTGGATTAGGGACTGTTGGCTATTGTGGAGACCAAAATCACAATATGCAAATTAGATGAGTTAATTTACTCCCATCACAAAGTTCGGGTCATAATGAATAATTTTCTCATTTAAAGTATGCCCTATCTCTCACCACTTTAAAGCTACAGCCTTTTGAAATCTTTAAATGAAAATTGAATATTTTCCTACATAAACTCCGGCGCCTAAAAGGTTAAGTCATCTGATGAAAATTCTTGTGTTTTTTAATATTGCTATATATTGCAAAAAAAAAATAAAAATCACAATGTCAGTTTTTTCCAATATTGTGCAGCTCTAATACATATATGTATGTGTGTGTGTGTGTGTGTGTGTGTGTATGTATATATATATATATATATATATATGTGTATAT
>NC_065511.1:2102417-2110433 GCF_006386435.1 Epinephelus moara
TGTGTGTGTGTGTGTGTGTAGATATATATATATATATATATGTGTAGATATATATAGATATCTATAGATATATACAGATATATGTAAAGGTAATGTACCTACTCATATGACTATAGGGATTAAGGCAATAGGCGAATTTGCCAAAATGTCGAACTATCCCTTTAAGGGTTATTATGTCCACATAATCAAAAATTGGGGAGGTATTAAGAGGAATGTTGGATTTCTTGTAACGCTAACTTTTTAGTACATTAGCTAACATTAGCTCGATAGCAAAACAAACTGGAGGAAACTGTTGAAGTGTCGTCCTCCTTTGAAAGATTGGCATAGCAATCCACAAAGTCGGCCGTCCCACCTTCAGCAATCCTGTCAAATCATCCAGATCATCCTGTCAAATCATATGAGAGCATATGGGTCGGTTTACTTTTTCAAGTAACACCGGCGGTCCCGGAGAGTGAGTAACCTGACATGGTGCGTTTGTAAATTCAGTCTGACGCTCTACACTAAAATGAGAGCCCTGTTGGTCAAAGAAATGGAGCTTCATATTTCTATATGAATTAACGAGCAGTTAAGTTTATCACACATTCACTCTGCTCGGTGCTCTGCTGCTCTGTCTCCACAGACAGAGTGCGGTGCTCTGGATAACCGAACGCTACATTCAGACAGTGCTCTGAATTTACGAACAGTACAGTTTGCTCCAGATTGCGCTCCGGCACTTGGATGAGTATTTCTGAATGCACCACTTGTATCATCTCCTACCATTGTCTACCACAAGCCAAAATAACTTGCTAGCTAGCACTAGCTAATGTCTGTGGAGAATTGTTGTGCATCCAGCTAAGCCCCGCCGACCAAAAACGTCATACTGTTTAATAGTATATATATATATATATATAATATATAATATAATCAAGTATGTTTTTATTAGTGAAGACTTCATTTTAGAAGAAACTAAAAATTGTTGTGTTTTCACTACCTTTAAATGAGCCGTATATATCTACATACGGAATGAATTCTATTCCACGGAGTCTGCCATGTTGTTTCTATAGTAGGCCTGTCACGATAACAAATTTTGCTGGGCGATTAATTGCGTCAGGAATTATTGACTGTCATCAGCACAAATTATGTCCCCATGTGATAAAATTCACCATCCCCCCTGATTTTTTTTTTTTTTTTTTTTTTTACAACTTGAGTACAGGCTGTACAACATAACCCAAGCAACTTAAGGCCTGGGATAACACTTCCACCAAACTTTAGGTGGTACATTGTTCAAATATTTAGAAATCTTTCAGTGATTTCTGTTTTCTTAGTGCAGTATGCAGTTATTTATGTGGCGCCATCTAGCTTGCACTTCCTTGCACTTTTACTGAAGAACCTGCCTGTCATCACAGTCCTGGACTGTCGTGACAGCAGCAGCTTTTAAAAATGCTTTGCTTTTTGGGGGAATGCATTTGTGGGTAGGTATGCCTTATGGTGGTATGAAAGCAGCTTAATGTTTATTAAGAGTATCACAATTTGCCTCAGAGGGCTTTACAGCATAGACATCCCTCTGTCCTTGGACTCTCACAGCAGATAGGGAAAAACTCCCCCAAAAAACCCTTTAACGGGGAAAAAAATGGTAGAAACCTCAGGCAGAGCAACTGAGGAGGGATCCCTTTTCCAGGACAGAAAAACGATAAATGCAATAAATAAAAAAATAAATATAACTAATGTTGTATACAGAACAGATCAACATGATAAATTTACAGTAATCCATATGACTAGGCATGTGCCGGTATGAGATTTTGACAGTATGATAACCGTGGGCAAAAATGCCACGGCAATCGGTATTACCGCGGTAATAATAATAATAATAATAATAATAATAATAATAATAAAACAGGCATCGTCCTATTTGTGCTGTACACTTTAAAACGGTAGGCTAATATTCGTTTGACCGTTCATTAGTGACAGCACGTACCAGGCATCTCCTGTCAGTGCAACGCATCATCACACCAGTTGTTTAAATGTGTAATATGGACCCGTTAAAAGTAATAGAGCCGTTTCTTAACTTCACGATGGTCACTCCGCCCAGCAGCTTGTTGAGCTCCAGAACTCCAGAATCTCAGCGGTCAGATACTCCAGCACAGCCGCCAGGTAGATGGGGGCACCGGCACTGACACGCTCCACATAGTTTCCTTTGCGCAGCAGCCTGTGAACACGGCCGACTGGGAACTGGAGCCCAGCACGGGAGGAGCGGGTTTTCCCTTGGCTCTGGGGGTTCTTCTGATAGCCTAAATGGTCCCACACCACCGACTTCGTCCTTTTCGCCGGTGGGAAAAGTTCAGCTTCGCCTCCTCCAGCCATGTTTGCAGTTTGCACCTGAGTGGATTTACGCTGATTACTGACTGACTGAGGCTGCCCCCCCAATAATTGTGCTGACTGCCGCGGCTGCATATGCATGATTTCAGAGTGTGTGCCGGTTAAAATGTACGACTGGCACAGAGTTATTTCTGAGGTTTGAGTTCCTGAAGTTCCCATTTATGAAACGTAGCGTAGGTTACACCGTCGGCCTTTACCGTCGGAATGGAAAATGGGCGGTTAGTGACACTGTGACATTCTTTTACCATGGTAAACCGTGACGCCGGTAACCGGCACATGCCTACATATGACAAAATTATACATAGAGAGGGAGAGACTGAGAGAGAAATAGAGACAGAGAGAGACCAAGAGAGACAGATGGAGACAGAAGCAGGGCAAGCAGTAATCACAATAGCTACAATAACATTGATTTTGGTAATAATAACAGTAATTTTCGTAGCATATGTTGTAAGTATATATCAATATATGACAGTGTATGATGTGACAATAACAACCATTTGTGTATAATAATGGTAGAAGTATGACTAATAATAACAGCAGTAGTAGGAGGCATCAGGCAGGACAATGGCAGCAGCACAACCATGACACAATCCAGGCGTAGCTGCCATTCAAGGTAACCTGTGAGACAGTGGAGCACAAAGGCTCTGGAAAAGAAGCCAATTAGTGACATGCAGTAAAGCCGAGGTAGCGATATGCAGTAGTAGGACATGAATGTTAGTAAATGAAGGAGAACCAACTTTTCAGAATCTGAGGCGAGAGAGAGAAGGAGAGAAGGGGCTCGGTAGAGTTGGGCGGTATCCAAATTTTGTTACCGTTAAACCCTCCCCACATTTTCCCAGGGTATACGGTATTACCGCGACTAATTAAAAATCACTTTGTACGACTCAGAGGGAGTCGCCAAAATGTCGGCTTGCGCTTATACCGTTCATAAAAAGAACAGCAAACATTACATAGGCCTAAGAATACTGAAAAAACAACAAAACATGTATAACATTAACAACTTTTATTAACTATTCAAAAAAGTGCAAATGCAGCAGTAAACCAAACTGAATTAAATAACAACAAATTGTCTGGGCTACAGTCCACTTCCAGTACAATAGGCTAATCGGCAAAAATCAAATAAATTAAAACACAGCCCTGTGCGTCATAATAAAAAAGCAACAATAAATAACAAAACAAACTATAATGATAGCAGCATCATATGCTTAAAAACTACTCCAGGTTTTTTGCCAGAAAAACAGGCATGTTGACTTTTTTTGGCTGGAGCAGGGCACGTAGTGGACTGACAATTTTGCCAGCTGTGCTGAAGACCCGCTCTGACGGAGAGCTTGTGGCACAAACGCACAGGTAATGTCTGGCTACTCTCGACATGAGAGGAAATCGCCTGGCTTCATCAGTTTTCCACCAGAGAAGGGGGTCTTCATCTCCTTGAATAACAGCCTCATGACAATAGGCAGTTATCTCTGCCCCTGCTCGCTCCTGTATGGTGCTGACCGGACCTGCCACCGTGTCGGCTTTTCTCTTGAGGAGACTGCCCAGAGTCATCTTTTCTTTTTGGGGTGGTTGCGCCTCTCCCTCCTCAACTCTGATGGCCACTGGACCTGCTACTGCTGCTTGCCCCTCCAGTCTCACCATCTCGGCCTCTAACTCCGTCTTTGTCCCAACCAAAACGGTGTCATCACTCTTGTATGCCCCACGGTACCAAGGGTTAAGGACGGTGCATTTTCGTATCAACTGACGTACTGAATCGTTTTCATATTTTGCCTCCAGCTTCGCAAGAATTCCAGTTTTTATTGACTTTGTTAGCTGGATGTCCTCGTCTGACACAGCCAACACATCGTCCCTGCAGAGCCGGAGCATAGGGAGGACAGATGAGCAGGGGCCTGTATCACGAAGCGAGATCAACCTTTTCTGGGGTACCCAGACCTATCCTGGGTTGACTAACCCTAGCAATGGCAATCAGGATAATCGGTATCACGACGCTGGATATCAACTCGGTAACTCAACCCAGGGTTGCTTTATCAAGAGCCGTGAACACGCACGCAGCGGACCAATCACAATCATGAGAGAAGCGCAGCGTCACTGAGCGTCACTGAACGTTACTAAACGTCACTGAGCGTCCTCACAGAGCGCTGTATGTGAGGAAAAAGAAAGTATTTCTCATGTGAGGATCAGAGATTAATTCTACTAAAATATGAGGAGGAGAAAAGCAACATTACAGAAAAGGCCAACACCGTGGCTGCAGGAGGAGGAAACGTGTGGCAACGCATAATGGGATGAATAATGTTAAAACAGACAGTATAAAATTTACAAGATTAAAAAAAGAAAAGTGCCAGAGAGGTTAGAAGCCACTAAAGGCTTATCAAAGAAATTCCCGTCAAAACATCAATGAAATCACATAATAGAGAAGAAAAAAAAAGGGTCAGGAAAGAAGAAAGAGAGGAGGAGAGAGGGAAAAATCAAGACAAAACAAGGTAGCAAATAAAATTATGTTTAGGTTAAATTACTCATCACTGGTTCAAGTAGCTACAGTACCTGTACATCTGACACTGATCACACCGTACCTGTACATCTGACACTGATCACACCCTTGAATCCCATGAAATCAATGCTGCGCAGATGAATAATACATGCAGTATTACAATTATCGTCTAACATCATTGCATCTGATAAATTGGTCTTCTTTGTCATAACGTTATATATGCTACAATAAAGCTTAAAGCTGACGTCACAATTAAATCATATCAACACCAAATTGATAGTCTGAATAAAATCATCCTGATATTGAGCTGTGTTAGAAATTAACAGCTGCGCAAAAATATACTTAGTCTCCCTCATTAAAAAACAAAAAGGAAAATCCCTCAAACACCATGAAGTGTAGACATGATAGGCTACTTTCCACATTTCCAGCAGCAAAGCTGTCAATTAAGCCCATTATCTTTAACAGGGATCATTTCCTCCAACAAAAAAAAAAACGTTGGCACTAATTAATGGTGCTATTAAGTGTCCGCAAATTATCAGTTTCTTTCTTATGAAGGGGTGGGATGACATTTCGACTTCTTTCCACTCCTTTTTGAACAATCTTTTCATTGTCTGTTGTTGTTGCTTTCTTTTCTTTTTTAATGTTCAAAATAAACTTTCAAATCAAAATCAATCAAATGAATTAAACTTCCCGTCATGACTGGGCTGCATTTCTGTCAGCGGAGTCATTTTTTTCCGAACAGCTGATTGGCCAGTGGGTGGTGCTTTTTATAGAATCAGATTCAACCCTGAACTTACCCTGCTCCGGAGCAGGATAGTCGTTCAGAGTAAGTTACCATGGCGATCTACCCCGATAAGAACTGAACCGGCTTTGTGAGACAGAAACTACCCCGATAAGAACTGAACCGGCTTTGTGAGACAGAAAACCCAGGGTTAACCCTGAAGTTATCTCGCTAAGACAAAATCCTGCTTCGTGATACAGGCCCCAGGTCACATAGTTTTCTCCACACAAAATATCAGTGAAGTCACTGACTGGTTTCAGTGCATTGTGACCAGCCTGCAAGACATCCGTGTCCTGCCAGGTGAGTGACAGGCTGCTCTTTCTGTTGTCAGACAGGATGTGTCTGATTGCCTGGGCCTGCTCGAGGATGCGCTCTACCATGGCTAGTTTAGAGCGCGAGTTGCGCAGTCCTGTCGATGAAAATAATAATGATATAGGCTATATTATATACATTCTATCCCATGTTATTCTATTATCCACCATTGCCTAATAAATGGTTATCAGCATGCTAATAAAATGTGTTCATTAATCTGCACCACATGTAGCCTCCATTCAGAAGACTCTGGCTTTAGGGCTATTAGTCTGTACGCCTACAAATTGACGTTGGCTTACCATTATGAGACCATGTTCTGGGAGTCCCAATTCCACTTGCTTGTTGTGCAGTTCACTCTTCTGTTGCCAGCTGTGTGAAAAAGCCCCGACAATACTACGGCATAGAGTGCCGAAGTCACGCCCCTTGCGGTAGAGCTCATGGGACCATGGGGCAGTGAATGGGGAGAGCATATTATCTTTTGTTCCCATTTGAGTTGCGACATGAAATCTAAATATGATGAATTTAAAACATAAATTTTAAGGTCAAGAAAGTCATACTTTGTGGTAAAACTGTTGAGATATAAGCTTTTTAATTAGAAAGACTCAAGAGTACACAGGAGGAGGTTGCGTATGTGACGTCATAGCTTTCGCTCACTTCCTGCAGCTTGGCCTCCCCGCTGAAATTCCACTGTTTTATGATTAATTGATTTATGATTGAAGATGTCTGTGTTTTGTGCCAGGTTGCAGTCACTCCAAGCTGCAGGAAGCGAGTGAAAGCTATGACGTCACATACACGACCACCTCCTGTGTAGTTTTTCTAATTACGTTTTTTTCAAAAGCTTATATCTCAGCAGTTTTACCACAAAGTATGACTTTCTTGACCTTAAAATTTATGTTTTAAATTCATTAACGACATATTTGGATTTCATGTCACAACTCAAACGGGACCAAAAGATAATATTTTTCTCCTCATTCACTGCCATTCATATTTTTTCTGATCTAAGGTCCCATGAGCTTCACCGGAAGGGGCGTGACTTCGGCACTCTATAGTCCGAGGGCGCGCTCTGTTTTTTGCCTTTGGTGCTGTACTGCATTTGGAACAGCCAAGTTAAGATTGTGACCAAAACAGCTGAGCCACAGCCAATGCAGGGACCTGATTGCGGCAGATGTGTTGGCAGCATTGTCCGTGGTTATGACTGAAAGTTTATCCTCATCGAGATGCAAGTCCTGAAGCACGTCTCTGAGTTTTTATCTATTTGTATTTATTTTGTTTAATATGCACTGTCGCTCTTCACAGACTAAGTTCCTAATGGAAAAATAAAGTTCTTTGAATTGAAATTGAATTGAATTGAGTGTAGCAGCAAGATTATCCGCTGTATGGCTCTCAAGAAAATAAGTTGTCTGTAGACATTTAGATTCAAGTTTCTACTCAGGTGTGATGTGTGGACAGTCAGGGACATATATGGTGTCATGTTAACTGACGACCACATATCAGTTGTGAGGGAATAAGTATCACTCCCCGACAGCAGCAGTTGAACCTCTTTTCTAACTTTATTATATAGATCTGGAATGGCTGTTTTGGAAAAGTATTTCCGTCCAGGCAGCTCATACTGGGCATCTAGGGCCTTTATCATGTCCTTAATAGGGCTTTGGCGAGTCAAATAGAAGAGGCGGACCGGGGAGGTCCGCCTCCGGAGTTTTTTCGGACCTAATTGTATTGCGGAGTTTTGCACAGCAGCGACTGGATCTTTGCTCTCAAACCACAAAATAATGTGATGGCACAGCAGTCTCCTTAAGTACATTATTCTATGCTTTCTTTGGATTTTCACATTGGCTAGTCATCCTGTTAAATTTGTCTTCTGATTAAATCAGAGCCGTTGAAACAAGTTGTAGGAAGCCGCAAGTAATTGGTTGCTGGCAGACACTCTGTGCTGCAATAAAATGGTTAATCAGCAGTGCCGTGCACTGTAGAGCCGATGCGCTGCTGGTTCTGCCGGCCTGAATAGAATATAATGTCTATAGCCTTACTGTTGTGTACAGCCTTATAGACTGAGCTGAGTAGTGATGCGCGGGTCGACCCGTAACCC
>NC_065511.1:2111084-2122105 GCF_006386435.1 Epinephelus moara
ATAAATAAATAAATAAATAAATAAATAAAAAAGCAAGTTCAGCAGCATTGTGGCAGTAGCAGCATACATAAAAGTGCAACAGCTTAAAGTACAGTCTTTTAAAAAGTGCAGTCTGTAATTCAGAGGCGCGGCAATGTGGAACAGTTCAATAGTCTCACAGCATCCGGGAAAAAGCTGTTCTGCCCGGATGCTGTGCAGCCTCCTACCTGAGGGGAGGGGAGAAAACAGTCCATGTGCAGGGTGGGTGGAGTCTTTCATGATGCAGGTTGCTCTGTCTCTGCATCGGCTGGTGTAGATGTCCGAGAGGGCTGGTAAGCTGCAACTGATGGTCCTCTGTGCAGACTTTACCACCTTCTGCAGCGCCTGCTTCTCTGTCACTGTGCAGCTGCAATACCACACTGTGATGCAGGAAGTCCTCTTCAGCTTCCTCAAGAAGTACAGGCGTTGATGAACCTTTTTGATGATGCTGCAGGTGTTGTCATGCTAGGTGAGGATATTGGAGAGGTGAACCCCGAGGTATTTCAGGCTGGGAATCTCCACAGCTACGCCGTCAATGTAGAGGGGAGGGGGTGCAGTGCCAGACTTCCGAAAGTCCACGATCATCTCCCTTGGTTATATTGATGTTGAGGATGAGGTTGTTCTCCTTGCACCACAGTCCCAGACCCTCTACCTCCTGCCTGTATGCCATCTTGTCCTTGTTGGTGATGAGCCCCACCACTGCTGTGTCATCAGCGGCGAACTTCACTATGAGGTTGCTAGCACAGTGAGCTCTGCAGTCGTGGGTGAGCAGTGTGTAGAGCAGCGGGCTGAGGATGCAGCCCTGGGGGGAGCCAGTGTTGAGGGTCATGGATGAGGATATGATGTTGTTGATCCTGAAAGACTGGGGTCTGCTAGTCAAAAAGTCCAAGATCCAGTTACACAGCGATGGAGCTAGTCCGAGTGCTGACAGTTTGTTCACCAGTGTCTGCGGGATGATTGTGTTGAAGGCAGAACTAAAATCCAAAAAGAGCAACCTTACATAGGAGTCCTTGTTCTCCAAATGTGTGAGGGACTGATGGGTCACAGGAGCAATGGCATCAGCTGTGTAGCGGTTCTGCCTGTAGGCATACTGGTGAGGGTCGGCTGTTATGTCATTGGACCTCTTTATGCGTGTCATTACCAACTTCTCAAAACACTTCATCACTACTGGGGTAAGTGCAACTGCACGATAGTCATTATAACAGGACACTGTCGAAGCCTTTGGCACAGGGACGATGGTAGATGTCTTGAGCCACGTTGGAACAGTAGCCTGGGACAGTGAGATGTTAAATAAGTCAGTCATGACCATTGTGAGCAGGTGAGCACAGTCCTTCAGGACCTGACCTGGGACCCCATCAGGGCCTGCAGCTTTGCGAGGATTCACTCTCTGCACTGTCATCCTCACCTCTGCTGCTGTCACACTGAGAGGAGGATCATCTGGCGAGGGTGTGAACCTGGAAGTAGTGGTGGTGTTGGAGGCCTCGAAACGGGCATAGAAGGAGTTGAGCGCATCAGGTAGCGATGGGTCTGTAGGGCATTTTGCATCTGTCTTGTTGTAGTCTGTGATTCATTTAATGCCCCGCCACATGCTCCGAGGGTCGTTTGGGGAGAAATAGCCCTGTATTTTCTGAGCATAGTTTGATTTTGCTGTCCTTATGCCCGCCGTCAGGCTTCGTCGGGCTGCCCTCAGTGCATCTGCATCGGCCTGGTTATTGTTGGTGTTTGTCCTGCTTCGGCACCAGAATTAGCAGGAGGGGTTGAAATTGTTGCACGGGGGCCAGTCGGGGCCAAATTCATGCTTGCGGCGGTTAGTGGGTGATTGATCCTGAGATGGGCCCTGAGGTTCGAGGTGTTTCCATCTCTCGCTGTCACCGTCCTCATGCAAATCTTGCACACAGCCTCGTTGGCATTCGCCAGCTCTCCCTTGTCATTTGGTCGGAACCCGACAAATTGCAGACGTTGTGGTTTTTGTTTTTGGACAAACTCCTTTGGTGCGCTGCTTGCCAGGGCTTGACAGTGCGAGCGTTTCACTCGCATTTGCGACTAAAAATAGGTGTGTGCGAACTGTAAAAAATATTTAGGGGCACGTGCGCATAAAAAAATCAGCCGAAGCAGCCTATATTTTTGTCAATAAAAAAATATGATAATCTAACTGCAAATGTTGGAGGAACTCCAGCCGCCTTCCCTCTTCCCTCTTCCCCGTATGACACGGTTATGGGCGGTTTTCCAAGCCACTGTCGGGACAATGAATATAAGTCCCACTGTCGGCAGCGTGGAAATAAGTCAAAGTGTGGACGAGATGGACCGGGTTAAGCGGCGGACCTCCGGGGAAGCCTGCTCCATTCTCCCCGCAGTTAGGGACCATTCTCCATGGCCAGGCTGTCGGCTGGGTGGGAATAAGTCAAAGTGTGGTGGAGAAGAGGGACCGGGAAAAGCGGCGGACCTCCAGGGAAGCCTGCTCTGTTCTCCCTGCAGTTTGGGACCGTTCGCCACGGTACCGCTGCTGGGCAGGGTGGAAATAAAGCCCTTTTCACACAGAGCACGCAAAGCGCAGACCATTCATTGTGTATGTGCTACCGCGGCGTCTGCGTGCCGCCAGCCTGCGCTCGAATTGAAAATTTTTTAATTTCACCGCAACGTGCTGTAACGACACCTCGGCGCGTCCAATAGCAAAGAAGAGCCTGAAGTAGACCCGGAAGTGGTCACCATGGAGCTGTAGCTCCTGAATGAGCCTGTACTCCCCCAAATCCTGTCTTGCGCGCCTTGCTCTCGCTTGCTCTGCGGTAGGGTGAAAGAGGATTAAGTCCTGCAGAGTTTCAGAGGACCTGGAGAATGTTTTAGGATAGTAATAACATTATATAAGATAATAATATTGCAAAGATAATATATATAAGATAATAACATTAAAGACAAAATTAAATTGCAATACTTTTGCAAAACTTGATGATTTTACCTTTCTGTACATTTTGTATACACATTAATTAAATAATTTTGCTTGTAAATGTCTATTTGCATCACGTTTATTACGGAAAACACATTATTTGATCAATTTACATTGTGCCCCTAAAGTTCTTTGTGCGCTCCTTACTTTTTCAATTTAGGAGCACATGTGCACCTTGAGAAAAAAGTCAGCGTCAAGCCCTGCTGCTTGCCATCCTGTCTTCTTTCTCACCTCTGAGCTGTCACGTGATGACGTCGCATCCAAAAACAGTTAGGAGAAACATTACAAACACTCATTGTTAAGGCATTAAATAAATTATATTTATTATATTAGGCTCCTATAGGCCTATATGCGCAGCAGATTATTTTTAATGATGGTAATAAAACTGATACCGTGGGATACCTCATTACCATATTATCGCCCTACCCTAGGGCTCAGTGTATCATAGGAGGTCCCCCAGCAGACTAGGCCATGTCAGCCTAACTGAGGGGCTGGTACAAGGCAAGCCTGAGCCAAACCTTATTGTAACCTTTATCAAAAAGGAAAGTCTTAAGTCTTAAATGGGGAGACAGTGTCTGCCTCTGGCTCTTGTTCTACTTTTGAAGACTTTAGGAACCACAAGTAACCCTGCATTCTTAGAGTATAATGTTCTGGTGGGATAATATGGCACTATGAGCTCTCTAAGATATGACGGAGCCTGACCATTTAGAGCTTTGTAAGTGGGGCGAAGGATTTTAAATTCAATTCTGGATTTTACAGGGAGCCAGTGCAGAGAAACTAACACAGGAGAAATATCATCTCTTTTCTTAGTTCCCGTCAGTACACATGCCATGGCATTCTGGATCACCTGGAGAGTTTTTAAAGATTATCAGAGCTACCTGATAATAGGGATTGCAGTAATCCATGCTAGAGGTAACAAATGCGTGTACCAATTTTTCTGTGTTTTTGAGTCAGGATATGCCTGATTTTTGCAATAATATACAGATGAAAGAACATAGCCCTTGAAGTTTGTTTTATATGGGAGAAAAAAAGACAAATCTTGGTCAAATATTACTCTGAGGATTCTTACGGTTGTGCTAGAGGGAGGCCAGTGCAATGCCATCCAGAGAAACTTCAGATAGAGGGTTTCTGAGGTGTTTGGGGCCAAGAACAATAGCATTAACAGTTTTGTTTGAATTTAACATAAGGAGATTGGAGCTCATCAAGGTTTTTGTCTTTAAGGCATGTTTGAAGTTTAGTTAATTGATCAGTTTCTTCTGGCTTGATCAATAGATATAATTGTGGATTATCTGTAGAGGTCGACCGATACGGATTTTTTGTTTTTATGGCCGATGCCGATACCGATGTTTTGCCATCAGCTTTAGCTGATGACCGATATGTACTGCCAATATTTGGGGCCGATATTGTTTTTTCTCCCTCTATTTGCATGATGGAAATGTCACAATAACAATAAAAAAAAGGGATTTAGTGCACTTAGTAAGCAGCATTTAAGTCTGAACATAGATATGACTCGTGAAATGCTGCCATTCGGGGTTGGTTTTCTCAGCCATCAGGGGATTGCTTTAAAAAGAAGAAACAAAAACACAAATTTAGTATTTTTTGGTCTAGTGCCTTTGTGTTAAACTCATTCTGTTACCCCCATATTCTGTGCACATGGGTACATCATGGTAACAGTAGTGTACAAGGCACAAAAGGCGTTCATCAACATCTCCAAAACAGCCCTGATGATAAATTGTTTGCTGGTAAATACTATTAGACATAATCTGGTTATCAAAACAAAATGTTAAATAAAATGGGGCGTCGGTAGCTTAGTGGTAGAGCAGGCGTCCTATGTACAAGGCTGTTGCCGCAGCGGCCCGGGTTCGTCTCCAACCTGTGGCCCTTTGCTGCATGTCACTCCCTCTCTCTCTCCCCCTTGACGCTTGTCTGTCCTATCAAATAAAGGCTAAAAATGCCCCAAAAAATATCTTTAAAAAAAGAAAAGTTAAATAAAATAGGCTGTTAATAAGGTGCATTGTCAACTCATCTTTAATGCATTTAATGTTCATGTTCATGTAGCCATATAGCCGAAGTAACTGCCCATGCATATTGACAAACTCAATGAGGCTAGCTCTCTAGCCGGGTTATTCTCACGAAGCTTTAGTGAACATGTCCAGGTCATATTTTACAAAAACAACACTTAATTATTATTAGTTAATGATATTTCCCATAAAGAGGGTGAAGTACACTGTAGGGACAAATGTTTTTTTTTTTTTTTTTTTACAGTTTTAATATAATTTTCATAATTGTTCAACATAATATCCCGATGAATTCTCATTACCGAAATGTGTCCAGGTCCATTATTGTATCGTTTTTTTTAATTCCCTGAAAAAATCCATTTTGTATAAATAAATGAAAAAATATCCAGTGTTATGTAAAAATGCCTATATTTATGAGCAATAGGGATATTTATGGTGTATAACAATAAATATATATTTATTTTATTGAAAATTATTGTGTCCGCACAAAAAGTTCCTCATCACCGCAGCACAATTTCATCTGCCTATAAAAAGTGTACTGTCCCTTTTAAATTGATAAGCAGTCCCATGATGCATCACTTGAGACAGAAGGTTCAAAATGGACACAGGATTAGTTGCTATTTGTTCTCTCGCATTATGAAATTTTTGTAAATGTCTTAGAATCTTCCTGCTGTAACACTGTCGATTATCATTACCGATATAGGGTGATAATCTATACTTTTTAAAATATATTGCATTATTTGTCTGTGTATTGCATTATTTGTGTGTGGCAAAGGTAGCGGTTGTGTAGCATGCTAGCATTTCATGCTATAGGCTAACTTAGCAAAGAGCATGTACTTTTAAGGCTCATATCGGTAATGAGAAGTTATGTTGCAATAATGAGACGCTTATAGCTAAGTGCTAATGCTAGCATAATGCTAACCTTTGAGCTTAGAATAACATTCATAAATGGATAGTTAACTGTTGTTTTAATTAATATTTTATGAACTTCTTACATTACTATTTAACCCTCTAGTCCCCCTCGGACGGAAAATTTTCAATCATTTTCGGTTTTTATTTTTTGATAACTATGGCTGTGTTCATGCATATAGCATGACATTTGGTCAGAAACCTTATTTTTGGTGATATTTTGAAATTTTAAAGCCGCTCCTAAATCAGGCCTAAAATACAGAAATGGCAACCTTTTACGACACCTCGCCCTCTCGGACGAAAGAGAGACCCAAGAATGGTAAAAAAAACCAAAACAACAACCATAAAACCAGATGGGGTCAATTTCCATTTTTGGGGCCCTGCTGTCTTTTCAATACAATTCCTGGTTTGGCCACTTGAAGCACTATAGGCCCCTAACAGGGAGGGCAAATGCAGAGTAGATAAAAAATGGTCTTGCTGTGCTCATAAGGATGTGACAGTGTGGTCTGTATAAAAAATATTGCAATATTAGTTTGTGTGTGTGTACACATGGACTCAAAATACACAATGTCAAACGCCTATGTGAAAATATAGCTAAATGTAAAACCATAAATTCCGTATTTGTTCATCACATCCTCATGGCAACTTAGAAACATGAATTTGATGATATTAGTCATGCATTCCAGAGTTAGGGGATCAAAATGGAAGTTTTTACTAAAATCCAGCTGAATCATACATTTTCTCCTGCCTCCCCAGCAGAGCAAACACATACTAAATAATAAGCAGTAAAAGTGTCTGTATTTTTCTCCTATTTTTGTATTATTGGGGTTTGGGAGCCATTGCTGCAAAAAAAATAAAAATAAAATTAAAGGTGCAAGCAGCGTTGGGTGGGACCTCACACTCGCGCCCATTTCGGCCCCCAGCTTATGTCGTCATTGTGAATTATTTAGAAATATCAAACATATTGCCACAAACATCAGAAAATCCTTACAGAGCTGAAAGTTTTCATGTTTGAATGCTTTCTGTAGCTGTAGGTATGTAGAAGTGATGTCACAATATGCAAATTAGATGAGTGAATTTATTCCCATCAGATTCCTCTTCCTTTATTTTGAGGAAGAGACAATAAAAACAGCACAAAACAAAGTAAGTCTACTGTGTAAATATGTTCAAAATGTTGTTTTACTGAGATTTATGAAATCCAATATGGCTGCCGCCTAGTGACGCCACAATATGCAAATTAGATGAGTTAATTTACTCCCATGACAAACTTTGGGTCATGATGAATATTTTTGTCATTACAGTATGACTTTATCTCTCACCACTTTCAAGCCACAGTCTTTTGAAATGCTGAAATGAAAATGGAATATTTTCCTCAATTAACTCTGGCACCTAAAGGGTTAAAATGGAGATGCTGCCCCTGTCATGTCTGCATGTAAGATGTAGACACGCACACACATCATGTTTCTGTGAGTTTGTGTGTGACAGCGGTTGCCATGGTGATGAACTAGGTGCACCTGGCAGAAGAGCAGAGAGAGACAGACAGAACACAGAGAGACCTGTTTTAGTGGAGATTTAACTCCTCGAAGAAGTTCTTCCCATTCCCAAACCGTTGGTCCAATCATGAAAATAATGTGATGATGAGAGAGATAAAGTTATACAGAAGATCTGTTTAGTAGCAGTTGAGGTGGCATGTGTGCGTCTTTAAAGCCGATACAATAAACGGTGTAGGAGGAGATGTTTTTTTTAAGAGCATGTTTCAGGCGAAATCTTACTTTGAAAGGTCAAATAGCTCACTTCCTGTTGGAATTAGGTCATGGGTGTCAGCGCGTGATTTGTAAGTCAAACACACCAGTTTTGGTTTGATATTTCTACGACATTCCTACGGGCTGCAGTGGCCAGTTTAGTGCACCTAGGTGGCGCTAGAGAGCCCATTTTGGCACTTTAGGGGTTAATAATGTGTATTTGCTGTTTCAAATGAAGTTTCTGCTGCTGTAATCTGTCCTTTAAAGATTGTGAGACACACAGACAGAGAGAGCCGTGTGTGCGTGTCTGTGTGTGCAGCCGTTGTCATGGCGATTAATGACTTGCCTGCACCTGAGGTGCACACACAGAGCTCATGAGAGCAGATCAGCAAAGGCTGTTTAATATGGGTTTTAACTCCTCGAACAAGTTCTTCCCATACCCAAACCGTTGGTCCAATCAAGAAAATAAAGTGATGGTGAGAGACAGCCACTTCTCGTGAACGCACGTGTCGTGTTTTATATTTCTAGAGTCAAAAATGTGGTCAGAGGAGCGAGTTTAAAATGTGTTGCACCTCAGCTGTTTCCAGAAATTTCTCCTCTGAGTTTACATGGGAGTGAATGAGAAAAAAATCGGCGCTCCCTTCGCTTTGGAGCCACTCAGCAAAAATGTGTACGTGTGAGAGATTCCATGTCAACATATCTGTGAGCAGGACAAATTTTCCTACGTTTTGTGGTATAAATTGTGTCTGTACAGTGAAAATTGTGGCCATGGCAGCGAGTTAAAGACAAAAGTTTTAGACGATTTTTAGAGCCTCTCCACTCTAGCTCACAGCATTCCGTGCAATACACACCCATTATAAACTGACAATTTCTCCACTTTTGCTCATGGTACTTTGAGAGGCACAGATTAAAAACGGTAAAAGATATGAAAAAGATGAAAACATGAGTGAATAGATGAGACCTGTGGCAACATTTGAGAGTTGGAATGGAGTCTGTAGCACAAAGTATGGAGACGCTGTAAAGGCTAGAAAAAGCCCAAAGATTGGTCTCTTTCTCCCCCCTGCTGCCATTCATTTCCTATGGGACAGCTTTCGAAGATCGTCAGGACGTTTTTCTGACATCTCACCTTTAGGAGGCCATAAAATCCAAACTAATCGAGTAATGAAAAAGTTATAAATAAGATCTGATTAGAAGGAGTTGATCTGTCATCTGTGCAAGTTTGAAGCCGATAGGATAAACGGTGTATGACAAGAAGATTTTTTAGGAAAGGCAGTTTTAAGGCAAAATCTTACTTTGAAAGGGCAAATAGCTCACTTCCTGTTGGATTTAGGTCAGGGGTGTCAGCGCGTGATTTTTAGGTCTTGATGAGACGAACACGGCAGTTTTGGTTTCATGTTTCTACAACGTTCCAACAGGCCGTAGCGGCCATTTTTGTGTGACTAGGTGGCACTAGAGAGCTCATTTTGGCACTTTAGGGGTTAATTTCATGATTTTCTAAATTTTTTCACCGGTTCTGATGTGCGTGCCAATTTTGGTGAGGTTTTGAGCATGTTTAGGGGGTCAAATTCCAGTTCAAAGAGGCGGCGGGAGAAAGAAAGAAAAGAATAAACGCGTCAAAAACAATATGGTCCTCGCCTTTGTCGAGGACTGCTCTGTGAGCAGTCCTCTGCCTCTAGGCTCGGTCCCTAATAAACCTTACAGGAACAAGAGGGTCCTCGCCCTTCAGCCGAGGTCCCTAATAAACCTTACAGGAACAAGAGGGTCCTCGCCCTTCAGCCGAGGTCCCTAATAATAATAATAATAAACCTTACAGGAACAAGAGGGACTTTGTCCTTCGGCCGAGGTCCCTAATAAACGCAGCAAAAACAATAGGGTCCTCCCCTTTGGTGAGGACTGCTCTGTGAGCAGTCCTCTGCCTCCAGGCTCGGTCCCTAATAAATGCTAAGTTAGTGTTGATATGGATGTCTGGGGGCTGTGGCTATGTAGATACTAAAAAAATATTGTGTGTGTGTGTGTGTGTGCATGTGCATGTGTGTAATTGTATAGCTAAAAATGGAAAATTACGAGCTGCAGGTTGCTGCAAGGTGACATGACTGCTTTCTCCATCTCGCTCTCTCTCTCGCTCTCATACACACACACACACACACACACACACACACACACACACACAATGAATATTTGGTACGTATAATTCGAGTAGGGGTTGGTTAAAAGATTTAAGCAAAAAAAGTAGAAAAAAATATTAATATTTAATATTTTTATGGTTGTTTTTCAACAAGGACGAAAAACGTCCCGACGGGGAAAGGTGTCAGTGTTTATTGAAAAATTGAAACTGCACAAAAAATAATAAAATTGGTGTTGTTATTAATCATTCACATATCCCAGACTGTGATAATTAGAAAAAAAAAATTCCATCCAACATTTATTATATAGAAAGTAATTCATAATTCATGTTTTTTTCATAAAAGTAACAGTGACTTCATGTAAAGAAAATGGCATATAAAGGGTTAAAAATCCTGAAAATGAATGAATATTTGATATGTATAATCTAAGTAGGAGTTGGTTAAAAGATTTAAGCAAAAAAAAAGTAGACAAAAATACTAATATTTAATATTTTTATGGTTGTTTTTCAACAAGGACGAAAAACTTCCCGAAGGTGACAGGTGTGATTTTTTTTATACGGGGGACTGGAGGGTTAATAACTATGTTATTACTCGATTACTCAATTGTAATTACTTAACTCCGTGGATAGCTAGCATACTCCACGCCCTTTTTACTGATCATGTTGAATGTTTTTTGTGACTGTTGCCAAGACTGACAGACGACCAGCGCAAGAAGGCTGCAGCCAAAGCTAGGGTTAGAAAGCACAAGGAGAAATTATACGGGAATCCCGAACTTCTGGAAGAATACAGGAGAAAGGAAAGAGAGAGATATATGTTAGTTATAGTAAGGGAAGATGTCATAGGGATGAGCAAGTACACTATTATCTGTATCTGTTCAACCGACTAAATCTAATCTAAACTAAATGTATCCATACCTGTACCTGGAATGGGCGGGTCTTAACTCAGATGTGGGTGGTGCTTAAACAGGAAGTTATTAATTAGGGACCGAGCCTAGAGGCAGAGGACTGCTCACAGAGCAGTCCTCGCCAAAGGCGAGGACCCTCTTGTTTTTGCTGCGTGCGTTTATTAGGGACCGAGCCCAAAGGCAGAGGACTGCTCACAGAGCAGTCCTCGCCAAAGGCGAGGACCCCCCCTATTATTTTTGCTGCGTTTATTCTTACAGAGCAGTCCTCGCCAAAGGCAAGGACACTATTGTTTTTGCTGTGTTTATTATTATTCTTTCTTTCTTTCTTTCTTTCTTTCTTTCTTTCTTTCTTTCTTTCTTTCTTTC